>NC_133621.1:287759270-288059270 GCF_048593235.1 Sminthopsis crassicaudata
GAATAAGTTTAAACTTTGAAATCTCTAAATTCCTAATTCATTAAAGATCTCTTCATCAAACCATTTAGCCTAAGCTATCCTGTAATAGGATACAATTTGAAAATACAAAGGGATATGTAGGCCAAAATGAGATAAAATGTGGTGTTTGTCATTCATTTTTTTGTAATTTGAATCCAGAAAGAGTTGGGTACCATTTTTGCAGCTGCTTTTTCTACGATGACCAGAAATAGAAACAACTTAATAGAGGGATTTTTAAAAGGGGGTGGTCATTTTACAGCTGAAAATCAGGCATTATGGAGGGAGAATTGTCCCTTCCAGGCAGCAGGTAGATATAGATATTGAGCATCTCTGGTTTGTATGACTGGGAAAATCACTTACTTTGTTAATACCTTGATCAAGTTAGCTAAGCTGCAGAGAAGTAGGTGATCCAATACATTAACCCTCTACTTAAAAATTATTTTTGAAATTATATTTGTAGTTTTATTTAAATTTTCCCCTCTAGAACTTTCTTAATTACCAGTAGGGTTTTTTTGCACCTAAAGTAAGTAAGATACACTGAACCTGGGGCAGATGGCATGAAGTAAGCCCTTAGTCAAAGGGAGCTAGGACATTATCCCATGAGGAGAAGCAGAGTCCCTGAGATGTGTAGGGGAGTAGTTCCCTCAAGCTTACATCTGGCAGCTTCCTTTTTTGATTATTCTCACAAATGCAATGGTAAAGTTGGTTGTTTCTTTGTGACTAAAAGATTGAGAATGCTGTTGGCACCTTCTAAATTTGGCTCCCTCTAAATCTGGCACCCTGACACAAAACCCCAGTTGTAGTGCCCTAGTTACAACTCTGTTTTGTACTTTTAAAATTTGCATTAAAAGATAATGCATGGCTTTAAGAGATGGAAAACCACACAAGAAAAAAGTTTTTTAAAAAGTCATTAAATATGCTCCTCTATACACACACACACACACACACACACACACACACACACACACACACGTCGTAGTTTTAATGGATATAGAGTAGTTCTCTGAAACTTGAAGACTTGAGATCAAGTTCTAGTTTTGCTACATATTGACTATGTGATCCTAAGCGGATCACATAATTTTTAGAACCCTGGGCAACGTTTTATGGTTATAAGTTCACTGAGTTTCAGTGGCAGAAATATCTCACTGGGAGTCTGTGGTTAACAGAAAAAAATTATATACACGTGTGTATTTTCATTTTAACACATATATGCCCATATATATATATATATATATATATATATATATGCTTACATGTACATACTTATGTATGTGTACTGTGAGAAGAAATATAACCTCTGCTTCTATATAATCAGGCAGCATTTGACCAAAGGTGAAAGGCTGCCCACTTATGTGTCAGCCACTTATCTGTCCTGGCCATTTTGCCCTCATTCTTTCTGTTGCTGTTATCTCACTGTTTGTCTGTTTCTCTATCTCCTTTTGTCCCCCTTTCTCTCCTGTTTACTCTCCCTATATTCTCATTCATTCTCTCTCTCTCTCTCTCTCTCTCTCTCTCTCTCTCTCTCTCTCTCTCTCTCTTCTTCATTTTCACTCTTTTGACTTCTACATCTGTCTATTCATCCATCAATCCATCCTTTTATATTACTTTACCATCTAGCAATCTACTTGTCTGTTTCTGAGGAGGGGTCTCCCTGTCTCATCTGGGCTAGAAGCGTATGAGTGATCAGCACAGAAACTCTGACATGTTCTATTTCTGACCTCTTTCGGCAGCCTTGTGTCCCCACTGTTCCCCGAGGGCTCCCCATATTCACGCCAGACTTTGACCATCTGTTTAGCTTTGCCCTACTGAAGCTCAGAACTCCTGAGAGCAAATGCTCTACCGACTTTATTTTCCTTGGTAGCAGGAATTATAGGCTTGCACCCCTATACCTGGGAAAACTTGCATTTCACTGGACAGGATGATGGTGATATTGTAGCATCGATAGAGATGAAGAGATGCAAAATAATTTGAGGAGAAAGTAGACACTAATACCCAGGGAATCTATAGAGAAGGCAATACCTGATGGAGACTTAAAGAGACATAAGGATTTTTAGGGATAACTTGAGGAGGGAATATATTCTAGCTGTGGTTGACAACCTTAGAAAATATACAGAAATCAGAGATGGGATGACAGATATAGATAACTGCTAATAATGGTTTGGCTGGAATATAGATTACATGGAATAAAGTAACTTGAGACAAAACTAGAAAGGGAATCTGAATTCAGATGATTGAAGAACTAAAAAGTTGCTCTGAATTTGCATTTTTGCCCTTAAGGCAATGAAGAGCCACTAAAAATATTTGAGTAGGGTAGTGATATGGCCACAGTTATACCATAGAATGATTGTCTCGGTAGCTCTGCAGAGGATTAGTTAGAGATAAAAGAGAATGAATGTTAGGAGACTAGTTAGGAAGCTGTTAAAAATCTTCAAGATGAAAAGTAATGAGTATCCAAGCTAGTGATCATAAGAGTTGAAAAGAGATAGATTCAAGAGATACTGTGGAGGCAGAATTGGCAAGACTTGGTGACTGATGAAATACGTAACATGGATGAGCAAAGAGTTTTGCACAGTGAAGGTTCCCCCAAGAAATTTGTTGAATGTTATTGAATCAAAACAGGTTTAAAAAAAATCACTGTATTTTGTACCATTACTTCAGTGTGAAAGAAAAGAAGGTTTTATATCTTGGTTTGTGCTAGCTTAGCACTTTCTTGATTTTAGTTCAGTAACAAATGGGCCTCTAAGATAAGATTTAGTTGCTGCTTGCCTCCTGTGTACATTAATTCATATTGTTTCCTTCAGTGTATTTTGTAAAATGGCTAAATAAGTTAACTAGCAGCTTCCCCAATTTGCTGTTCCCTCTCTTACCTCAATGCATTTGCCAGGCACAATTGGAACTAAGATTGTGTGAATCAGTAAGGAGGGCTTGTAAATCATGAAGTTGACCATCCACATTCAGCCTGTCATTGATGAAACCAGCCTTTAGTTATCCACAGATGTATGGAGAATGGGCACCGAGGCTAGAATGCAGAGCACAGGTCAGCTGCCATTGTTTTGGTGATCTATGTTGTCTAACTTAGCTGTATGGACCTGACCTAAGTTGGTCCTAGGTGGTGATTTTACAAATGAGTAAACTGAAAGTCAAAGTGGTTAAGCAACTTGCCTTGATTACTAAGCCAGCGGCAAAGCCTGCATTCACAATCAGATCCAAAGGATCAAAGGTAGAATTAGAATTTATCTTCCCTGACGCCAAGTCCAGTACTCTTTCCACTGTGCCATATTATCTCTCTATTCTTAAAACCACAGTTTTTCTGTGAACATCATCCTGAATATTAATGTTGTGTCCAGTTAGCTCAGATTTTTCCTTATTAGGATTAATTGTGTATTTTCAGAAAAATTACTCTTGCAGAATGGTTTTTGAGGTTCCCAACCAATTTTGACTTAATTACTAAATTTTTAAACTAAATTACAAAAAAAGGTCTTTGTCAGTAGTTATAAGGATCTACTTTAATGTTTAAAACCCCCTCAAATTCATAAACTCTGAAGTATACCTGCCCCTTATAAAGCATTAATAAAATGACAGGTCCAATCCAAAGTTTTATATTTCAATGGATTTATACTTTTGGCATCAGGAATATTCCCATCATTGTGTAGATTGTCACTCATTTATACCTACCCATTGGGGTCATCTCTTGGCCATATTCATTCATGTATTCTACATAGAAGGTTCAACTATTATTCTGGGGATCTTTCTTTAGAGCTCTTAAAATTGGATGGATATCAGTAAAACACTCAAGGTATTGATTTGTTATTCTTTGTTCCTGCCATTATTGGCTCACCTCCTTTGTGGTCGTGAGAGTCTTTGGTGAATAACTTTAGTTTACAGTTTCATTTACAAAATAGTACCCAATGTGACCATAAGTCGTCTCTGTGAGACTAAAATAATGGAAAGGAATTTGTATTGGTAAAATCAACAGGGGATGTTGATGAAAATGCAAAATCACATATCTAATCTTGTCTTTTTTCCACTAGGGAGAATCATACAGAAAATGTCTAAGTTTTATGTTGTATTTCAAGATATTTCAAAGATGAGAATTCCATTTTGCTTTGTTAACTATTTTTAAAAATACCTTTTTTTCTCTTTACTTTCATGATTGTTTTGAAAGAGTGGGAGATATAGAGCCAAAAGACTTTGGCCTTTAGTGTTAGCTCTGCTCTTTATCAGCTGTGAGACCTCTTTGAATCTAATCTGTGAGATACAGTTCTGTTTCAGGCAGACTGACTCAGACTAGTTCAGTGATTCAGATTGAAGATCGCAATGCAATGTGACATGTACCATAAAATACAATAAAAACAACTTTATTCAGCATAAGATTCAAAAGGATACAATTCCTTCTTAATAAAGTAAAATGCTATTCCCTTCTAGACATTATGCCCCATAGTAGTGGGGCCATTTGATGAGACAAGTATCCTTGCAGGACAGTGGAAATTCTGCTAATGCTCTGGAACACATCCCATCCCATCTCCATCCAGGCTGGGCTTTTAATAATCCCCTTAGACCTTCAGTCCAACCAATTTCCAGGGATGACTTCTATGCTTCCGTAAAACGCAATCAACACAGCCTAAAGAAAATAACTTTTATACTTACACATGGGTAAGTTAGGGTTAGTACACATAGGAGTATGAATACAGAATAGTTCTGAACAAAGTTCTTCACACATCTTAAAATGCTTTATAAATGTGAGCTATTATTATAACTAACTCTGCTGCTTATAGTTATATGGCTTGAGGCAGACACAAAATCATAGAATTCTAGTGTTGGAAAGGTCTTCAGTGGGCATTGGGTTCAATTCATATATAGAAGAAATCCCAACTCTGAAAGAGCCCTCGAATCTGAAACCATTTTAAGGTTGCCTAATATCTATGTAACCCTGGGCAAGCTTCATTTCCCCCTTATTTGTAAAATGCATTAGTTGTACTTGCTGGTTTCTAAGGTACCTCCCAGCCATGAAGCTAACATGCAAACTTCTCATTCCATGACCCATTCTGTTTTTTTTGCTTAATTCCCATTAGAGAGATAAAATGGCTAGATTCTCTTTCTGAATACTATTAACTTCTAGATGGATTTTAGGATTATTCATTTGCTATTAGAAGGAGCCTAGGACATTATCTAGTCCACTCTCCTCATCTGACAGATGAGAAAACCAAGAGGCAAAGAGAGGGATGACTTATACAGGTAGCAAAAGCTATTTTAGTTGATTCCAAACCTACTTTTCTCTTGGTCAAATCCCTTCTGAGACTTCTTTCTGTGTTAAATCAATGGGCAGCATTTTTAGATGTAATAAGGATAAAATATACATCCTTCCAAAAAGATCAGGGGCAAAACAAACATGTCCATTATTGGCACCATTAATTGATCCAGTTCTAGAAATGCCAGCTGTAACAATAAGGCTATAAAATGTAATTGAGGGAGACTGCTATTCTAAAAAAGCAACAAAAAAGCCACTTCTTATTTGATCCTACTTTTACTGCGGAAAGTAATGGAAAGAATGGAAGGGAGGGAGGGGAAAGAAGGGAAAGATGGATGGATATAAATTAGGAGATGGAAAGGATCTTTATAGCCACCTATTTCACCCAAATCTTTCAGTTTACATATAAGGAACATAGAATCCAGAGACAGGGTAGTGATTTGCCTGAGATTATACACTTACTAAGGGGCAGAGTCTGAATTCGAACCCATGCATTCTGACTACAAATCCATTATTTTTTCCATTGTACCACACCAGAAGAAAGAAAAGTCTGTTTTCATGTTTATTCTCAATGTGGTTAGCCAGGGTTCACCTTCACAGCTTTTATTCAGTCCACAAATCTGGCAAAAATGTGCCTCATATACTGGTATAAAACAAACCATTCTAGGGATGAATTTTCAAGCACACTGAAATATGATGATTTGTGTGATTCTTCCTGATGAATGTATGAACGTTCATCCATTCATTGTTCGGCCAATGTTGATGTCTGGATAAGTGCATTTGTGGGGATTCTCTAATGTTCTTCCCTTCTTAAAAAAAAAAAGTCCTATAAGCTTAAAATGACAGGTATGCAAAATTAATAATTCATAAAAGTATTCTCAAATGGCTTCTTGTTAGAGGTGAAAAGGGTTCTTTAAAAAATCATAAAAGGAAAACCCAATTTATTGTCAATTTTGATTTGCTGAAATCTGTGTTTATGCCTCAGCCCTTTAAACTCTTCTTTGTT
The DNA here is from genome assembly GCF_048593235.1 of Sminthopsis crassicaudata. Classification (NCBI taxonomy): domain Eukaryota; kingdom Metazoa; phylum Chordata; class Mammalia; order Dasyuromorphia; family Dasyuridae; genus Sminthopsis; species Sminthopsis crassicaudata. The sequence continues at coordinate 287,765,543 of NC_133621.1, forward strand.
TTCTCCCAGATCAAATTCAGAACTGATCACAAAGCCAATAAAAGGGAGTTTGAGGATAAGGTTGGGTGAGGAACAGCAAAGAGCCTCTGTCACTGGATTGCAGGATCTAAGGGGAGGGATAAAGTATAGGAAGACTATATAGGTAGAATGAGGCAGGTTATAAAGGATTTGAATGCTAGAGGTACTGGAGATAATACTGGAGATATTGGTAACTACTGGAGTTCTTGAATGGTTGGGGAGTGGGAGGAGGTGAGAGTGGTAGGGATGACAAAGTCAGACCTGTGTTTTGGGAAGATTACTTTGACAGCTGAGTGGAGGGTGGAGAGGGGAGAGGCTTGAGGCAGAAATCAGTGCCATTATATCTGTAGTGTTTATTCAACATGAGCAATTAATTTAGTATATTCCTTTGTTTCCAAAGTGCTCCAATTAGTCATGAGAACTGATGAGTACCAGAGGATGAACTTTTATGGAACAAATTAATTACTGGAAAGTCTCACAGTTATAAGAAAATGTTTTAAATGGTGGGGAAGGTGAGGGCAATACTTATCACATGGAAAATTAACTGGAACAAATTGTGGTCTCTGCATATCATAGTTACAGGAAGGCACCATAGTGAATTGAAAGTCTGAAAACTTCTATTACTGCACATACATAAACTACTTTCTTTGAGCCTCAATTTCTTTTTTTTTTTTAATTAATTTATTTAAAACAAATACAAAAGAAAAAAAAAACAATTGCCATATATATAGCAGAACATGAGGATTTAAAGAATGAAACAAGAAATTTCCATTTTAAGAAACTCTAATAAATACTACACATTATATTCAAAGCTATTGGTATTTGTTTCCTTGTAGGTTTTCTTTTGTTTCCTTTTGCTGTACATTTTTGAACTTTATTCTTGTTTTCCTCTTTCCTCCTTCCCTCCCCTCACATACCCCAAGAAGGCTACAATTATTGTTATATTTATATGTGTATGTATATATATACATATACATATATACCTGTAAGCATACATATATATATATATGTATATATATATATACACACACACACACATATTTATATACATCATCTATGTAAAGGGGCATCTTGTCCTCTGTTTCTCTGAAGTTGGGTAATATCACTTCATAAGTTCAAGTCTTTCCACCAGCTCATCATTTCCTGTACTACAGCAATATTCCAACCTTATATTGTCTGGTTATTTTAAACAAAAATTGACATAGTGTAGTTTCCCTATTTTTCTTTTGATTAAATTTATTTTAGCTTTAACTTTATATGAAATCAATGATTACTACCTCTGCTTTTTTTTATTCTATTCCTGATCATTATAATTATGTTCGTGTATATCTCTTATCTCTGCTGATTCCTCTGCTTTATTTCTGCCTACTACCTGGTCTTGACTCTTCTCTTATCCTCTCCCATCCCTATTCTTTTCCATCCTTTTTATCTTTGATGTATTTTATCTACACATCTTTCTATACTCTCCCTTATCTAATTCCCTGCCCCTCTAATTCCTCAATAAATTTAGAAGAGTTTTATACTTTTCTCAACATATATCTCTCTACATCTACATGTAATATAGATATATGTTATTCCCTTAACTTGTTCCTGACGACAGTAGGGTTACAGAACTACCAGTTCTTCCCCCCCCCCCCATCTAATTCCTCTGTGTCAGTTCTTTTCTTGCATCTCATTCATACTTTATTTTTATCTTTTCCTACATGGTTTTGCTTTTAGAATTGCATCATACTCCATTCTACCCAAATCTTTCTTTAAAATTGCCTAGTTACAAATGACATTTGTAAACATATGGTTTTTACAAATAAAACATAAAAAGTTTGTTCTTATATAGCCCCTTGTAATTAATCTTTGATGTTTATCTTGCATTTTTCTTGGATCTTATATGTCAAATTGTCTATTAAATTCAGATCTTTTTGCAACAAAATCCTGAAAGTCTGGCAATTCATTGAATGTTCAGTTTTTTTCCATTGAGGATTATGTTTAACTTTGCTTGGTGTGATACTTTCATCTGCAAGCCCAGTTCTTTTGTTCTTTGATATATACTGTTCTGATATCTGCAGTCTTTTAATATAGCTGCTGCTAGGTCTTGTATGATTTCAGTTGTAGCTCTACCAAATTTGAATTATTTTTATTATTAAATCTTTTTATTTTCAAAACATGGAGAAAACATGATATGTCTCTCTGATTAAGATGACAGGAAAAGATAATGATGAATGTTGGAGGGGATGTAGAAAAAGTAGGGCACTAATACATTGTTGGTGGAGATGCATAGTGGTACCTCAGAGTTGTTTTAATTTGCATTTCTCCGATCAATAATGATTTAGAGCACCTTTCCATGTGACTAGAAATAGTTTCAATTTCTTCATCTGAAAATTATCTGTTCATATCCTTTAACCATTTATCAATTGGAGAATGGCTTGAATTCTTACAAATGTTAGTCTATTCTCTATATATTTTAGAAATGAAACCTTTAGCAGAATCCTTGAATTTAAAGCTTTCCCCCCCTCCCCCAGTTTATTGCTTCCCTTCTAATCTTATCTGCATTGGTTTTGCTTGTATAAAACCTTTTAAACCTAATAAAATCAAAATTATCCATTTTGCATTCCATAATGTACTCCAGTTCTTCTTTGGCTCAAAGAATTATTTTTTTCTTATTGCTCAGAATATTTTCTCCTTGACTTGGGGGTTTTGGAATTTGGCTATGGCCTCAATTTCCTTATTTGTAAAATGAATTGGTTGTACTAAATAATCTCTGAAAGTCTCTTCTGGCTTCAAAACTTTGAATCTATTATTATTCTATTCTATAACAGGCATTTATTTTTTATTTTTTTATTTTTTTTTTATCTTTCACCACATTTTATTTTATTTTTTATTTTTATTTTTTTTAATTCATTTTTCCAAATTATCCCCTCCCTCCTTCCACTCCCTCCCCCCCCATGGCAGGTAATCCCATACATTTTACATGTGTATAACTGGCATTTATTAAGTGCCTTCTGTGTGACACTCACTTTGATAATCTCTGGGAATACAAGGAATAACAAAGTAATCCCTGTCCTCAAAAAGCTTCTATTCTACTGGGAGTGGATGAGCAAGGCTATTAATGACATGTAAAACAATTTGGGGGGGACTGCAATTTCATCAGTAAAAGGAGCTCTCAGTGAGGAAGTACCCTCCATCAATACAGATGAGTACCTATGATTAAAACTTAGAGTATTATGGGTGCCCTGGAAATTGAAGTGACCTACCAAAGATTATAAAACCATAAAGGGCATTTGTGCAATATGTACTACCTTGCTGCACTCTATTGACATACAAAATTAATGCCAAGTAATTTCAGGGAGTGGGCTATTGGGAGCACTAATGGATGAGAAAATCAGATAAGGTGATAAGAATGAATTTTAAGGACTTTAGGGAAGTGAAGAAGATTTATATGAATAAATGCAGACCTAGAGCCACAATTTGCAACTGACTTTGACAATGGAAAGGAAAACCACAGATTTGGGGGAGCTGGCAGTGATAAATAAACATCAATAAAATAAACATCATTAAGTATGGCCAAAATGGTGCTATGGAGAGAGTGCTGGACTTAAGAGTCAGGAAGATCTGAGCTCAAATTCTGCCTCAGACACTAGCTGGCTGACTTTGAGCAAGACATTTAACCTCTGTTTGCCTTGGTTTCCTCAATTTCAAAATGAAAATAATAATAATCCTTCCATCATATTGTGAGGACCAAATGAGTTAATATTTAGAAAGTGTTTAGTGTGGTATCTGGTGCATAGTAGTCATTTAATAAATGCTTCTTTACTGTTTCCTGTAAATCTACGGTTTTTACGAGGTTGGTGTCTATTCAGGGAGGATTGAAAGGGGAGTTATTGGCAAATGAGAGCTATGTTAAAACTAAGTCATCCATGAAACATTTTTTAAGTGAGACAATCAAAGTTTATCTCAGTATGTGGAGTACATAGCTTAGATATAAAAGGTCACCACATAAATCAATTAAAGGAGCAAGGAACATTTTTTTTTTTTATATCTAGGAATAGGAAAAAAGTTTGTGATCAAAGGAGGAATAAAGAGGGATTGCGTAAGGTAAAATGGGCAATTTCTATTACACTAAATTGGAAAGTTTTTACATTAATTGAACATGAATTGAATTTAGTTTTTCTCTTGCCCCTCCTCAAGTGTAGGCATCTTTTTAAAAAATTTTGAGCGATTCCTAATTTATCTGAGGTTTTTATTTATTTTTAAAGAAACAGTATATGAAAGACACCTTCCTCTTAGTGAAAGATTTATTTGTGATCTCTTTGTGAGACTTGGCATGCTATTGGTAATCGAAAACTATGTTAATTGAAAATGATGTTCTTCCAGATGACCATTGGAATTAACCTTCATTTATTGCAAGTCCTTTTGATGGTGATTTATGCCTTAAGCTTTTCACCTTACATAAAACTGGCTCCAACCGGAAATGCAATGTGAGATGTTCTAGGAGGAATTTTCCAGAGGCTTTTTGCATACCACCCCAAGAAGCCATCAGAGGAGAGGAATGCTATAGGAATTCCCAACCTCTTCAACTAGTAATGCATTGAAAGCTTTATTTAGTTTATACTTAGGAGAACAAAAGAGATCAAGAGCCTTGTAACTTATTCCCCAGCATCAAGCTGGACTGGAGCTTTGGGAGCTTTTTATATGAGACTAATTTGTGAGGTCATGTGGCTTGCTGCTTACTCATTCTTTACTCATTATAAGAGACATAAAAGAGAGATATATTGACATCTGTTGTGTGCCCACCCCTGAGGTTGCAATGAAATGATGGCAGTGATAGTAGTTGTGGTGGTGGTGCTGGTGGTGATAGTAATAGTAGCAGCATAGTAGTAATAGAAATAACAGTAATAGTCGTAATAATAGTGTAGCAGTAGTAGTAGTAGTAATAGCAGCAACAGCAACAAAAGCAGCGGCAGCAGTAGTAATAATAATAATAGGAACAGCAGCAGCTGTAATATTCTAAAATGCAATATTCTCTTATTGGGGTTCTCATGGGGTCTCTGGAGGCAGCCTTCCTTTCAGTTCAGTAATCACCCCAAATGCAGCCAGGTGTTAAAATCCAAATCCTTTATTGTCTCTTTCCAAGTCTTGTCTCCTTTCCTACTGCCCGGTTAGCTTTCTTAGAGGCCTTCTGTAGTCTTGGTTCTGAGAGCTTGAGCTCTGGCTTCTGAATCTCCCTGAATGAATCCTGGCTGAGGCTCCTAGCTTATATGTGGTCTTTTAAAGGTGTGAATCTTGTAGAACTCTAGTAAGCACTAAGTACATGTACTGAACTAGAGAGCTGTTAAGCACCATGCTAAGTTAGCTAACTACTGTATCAATTCCACTGACTTTGTTTTAAGTTCAGAGTTCTGGCCCATAGCAAGCAGCAAGCAGCAACAGCAGTAGTCAGTAGCAGCAGTAGTAGTCAGCTTCAGTAGCAACAGTAGCAGTAGCTAACATTTTTGTTGCCTTGAAAGACTTGCACAGGAATTTATATATAATGCTTGATTTGATGCTCACAATGACCTTGTAAGATTCCCCTTTTTTTTAAATAAGGAAATTGAAATTCAGGGTAGCTAAGTGGTTTGTTCAGAGTCACATAACTGGGAAATGTCTAAAGCAGATCTTTCTGAGGTCCAGGTCTCTAGCCATTCTGCTCCTTAGTGAAATTATGAAAATGGACGTCTTGGTCCCCTAATTGAGGAAGGATCAAGAGATAGGCACAGGTCCTCTAAGATGACTTCACATTACAGATGAATGAACAAGAAAGATGAATTGCTCTTTTGATTTCCAGGTTAATCCTTTTTTTCCAGTATGTCATGCAAAATATGCATATGTGTCATCTAAAATGTTACTTGTACATGAGAGAAAATATGATGTAGTAGTGAAAGCAAAGTCAAAGATCAAGATTTCAAATCCTGACTCTACTACTTTGTTTTTGAGAAGTCAGCCTATTCTGGCTCAGGTTCCTCATTGGGAAGGGGCTGGTTTAGATTTTCTCTAAGATTTCTCTCCATCCTAATTCTTTGTTCTTCCCCACTATGTTGGAGGTCCTATCCTGGGCTGCCTTATTTTCTTTTTCTTGATGAACTTATCTACTGTTATTGATTAATTTATTATTTCTATCATTTGTACATTTCTATACAGCTGAGGCAGCCAGGTGACCAATAGTTAGAGCTCTTGGCCTAGAATCATGAAAACCCAAGTTCAAATGCAACCTTAGACATTTTACTGTATAACACTGGGCAAGTCATTTAACCTCTGTTGACCATAATCCACTGAAGAATAAAATGGCAAACCATGAGAGTATTTTTGCCAAGAAAACTCCGTGAATAGCAATGGAGTGATATACTATAGAGTGAGGAAGAGTCAGATGTGACAATGACTGAATGATAAGAAAAATGCAGTTTACTCCCAGATCTACATACCTAGTACTAGTTTGTCTCCTGAGCTTCAGACTTGCATCACTAATTAGATGTCCCATATGTATCTTAAACCCAATGTCCAAAATGAAATTTAGTATCATTTTCCTCTTCAAAACTTCCTTGTTTTGGTTGAAGATAGCTGTCATCCTTCTAGTGGTCCTTCTTAGCTTTATAACATTATAACCATAACTTTATACATCAAATCCTTGGCCAAATCTAGTGGATTCTACTTCTGAGACCTCTGTCACATCCATTCCATTTTCTTAATTCCCATGGACACCATCTTAGCTCAGACCATCATCACTTCTTGCCTAGATTATTGGAATAGCTTCTTTTTTTATAATAAATAGATAATTTAATGTATATGCTCTGAAAATAATCTAGATGTTCTACATACATAACAGATACTATGAAATTTTCTCTATGAAACAAGGAAGATTTGAGTTCTTTTTTAAAATTTATTTATTTATTTTTATTTATTTATTTATTATAATTTATTATATTTATTATAGCTTTTTATTTATTTATTTACAAGGCATATGCATGGGTCATTTTTCAACACCTTTGCAAAACCTTCTGTTCCAACTTTTCCCCTCCTTCCTCTCACCCCCTCATCTAGATGGCAGGTAGACCAATACATGTTAAATATGTTAAAATATATGTTAAATACAATATATGTATACATATTTATATAGTTATCTTGTTGCACAAGAAAAATTGGATTGAGAAATAAGGCAAAAATAACCTGAGAAAGAAAACAAAAATACAAGTGGACAAAAACAGAGGGATTGGAAATGCTATGTTGTGAACCACACTCATTTCCCATAGTTCTTTCATTGGGTGTAGCTGGTTCTCTTCATTATTGAACAATTGGAAATGCTTTGGTTCTTCTCATTGTTGAAGAGGGCCACATCCATCAGAATTTATCATGTATAGAATTGTTGGTGAAGTATATAATGATCTCCTGGTCCTGCTCATTTCACTCAGCATCAGTTCCTGTCAGTCTCTCCAGGCCTTTCTCATCCTGCTGGTCATTTCTTACAGAACAATAATACAGAATAGCTTCTTAATTGGAGTCCCTGCCTAATGTCTTTCTCTTCTAATACTCCTGCATAGTTGTCAAATGAGAGGTGAATTTGACCATGTCACTTTCCTACTCAAGAATTTTCAATAGCTCCCTTTTTTCATTGTCAATAAAATAGAAATCTCTGTGTGTGTGTGTGTGTGTGTGTGTGTGTGTGTGTGTGTGTGTGTGTGTGTGAGTGTGTGTTTCCTGCTGGCATATTGCACATCAATCTTCTCTCTACATTGTGTTACAGTAAACCAGCTTACGTGTAGTTGTTCTGGCTTTTGCTTCCCTGCCTTTCAGGGGCTGTCCACCAATCTTGGAATATACACCTTGTTCCCTGCCTCTCAGACTCCTAAGATTTTATGAATTCTTTTAAACCACCACCTTTTGTGTGAAGTTTCTCTTAATCACTCTCCTTTGTCAGTGCTCTCTGCCTGCAAACTACAATGTGGGTACTAAATATGTGTAAATATATATCAGTATGAATATGTATAGATTATATGCATAGATACCTTTTATATTATATATATATATATATACACACATGTACATATCTACTATATATGTGGTTTTATTATTTAGTTACATGTGATTTTTCATTATCCTATATGGAGTTTTCTGGCACTGATAATAGAAAGGTTTGGCATTTCCTTTTTCAATGCTTTAAGGCAGAAGTTAAGTGACTTGCCTAGAGCCACACTGCTAGTGAGTATCTTAACTGATTGGAACTCAGGTCTTCTCTATTCCAGGCTCATTGCTCAATCAAGAGGCTACCTAGCTAGCTCCTCATATATAGGTAGTTGGGAAGACTAGCAGCTTTTTACCTGTGTGACCCTGCCAAGTCACTTTACCTCTGTCTTCCTCACTTTCCTTAACTGTAAAATGAACACATCTACCTCACAGGATTGTTGAGATAACACTTGGAAAGGGCTTTGTACAATGTCTGCTACATAGTAGGTGCTATATAAATGCTTCCATCTTGTATGGGTCTCAACATCTACTACCAAGTCATAACCATGGTAGACATGAAAGTTGCCATTAAAAGGCCTTCCTAAAGCCTAGGTCTCACTTTATCATTCTTTTGCTTGATAGCCTCCCTATTACCTCTGGGATAAAGTATAAAGTCTTTGGAATTTAAGGCTTTCGACAAATAATTAATTTTCTGTTCTATCTCTTCCTTTTTCTCCTCATTTCCTCTTCTTCCTCCTTTCACCACTCTCTTTTTCTGTCTCCCATGTCTCCCAGTCTTTCCTTGTCTTTTTTCCTCTCATTTTCTGCATTCTGCCTCCTTACCCTTTCCAGTTTCCAAGAAAAGAAGGCCACCTTTATATTTAGAAAACCTTTAGTCAGACCCTTTCTCTGCTACTGTCTGACCTAAGACAAATCACTTAATTTGGGTAGGTGATTTCCAGTTGCCTTTGAAGACATCCATTCCCGACTCCAATTCCAGTACTCTCTACTGAATCACTTAGCTGTCTCAGTGTGTACCAAGACAAATGACACATAGCTCCTGCCCTCAAGGAGGCTATAATCTACTGCCATCTCTTGTTCTTTTCTCTCTTGGATATCATTGTAGTGGGGAAGAAAAACACACACACACACACACACACACACACACTCTTATCTTCTGGATTTCCTTCCCTCACTTAGATCTTAGATCTGGGAGGATTTGCAGGGCTCTGTTGGCAGCCGAGCCAGAGTACAAGATTTTTCAGCAGGCTTGGCTGCTGTGCCTGTACATTTTCTATGGTTTGGCTTTCATTTATTTTGGACGATTATCACACATTTGAAAGGCCGCCTACTAAGCACTTTGGAGTAATTATCTCCAGTCAGTGACCTTTGGGGCATCAGCATTAGGAGACTCTGGTGAAGTCTGCAGCTCAGGGCTTCTGCTGAATTCCAGAGAGAAATCCAGAGAGAAATTTGAATAGACTTTAAAAGGGACCATATTGTAACCATTTGCATTAGATCCCACACTTTTCTGGATTACTGTTTTCCTCCCACTTCTCTTGTAATTGAGGATCACTCATCCTGGCTTTAAAATTAATTGTAGGAACAGAGTGGTGGTGGTAGGGAGGGGAAGAGTCTAAACCTGCAAATGCAAATTATCTGAGTCTTTAAATGACAAGCTTCAAATCCAGATCTACAGTATAAGAGGATTATGCTTAATCTCTATGGTAAAATAAAGTTTCTGACTTAACTGGGACAAAATATTCATTTCTCCTTTGACTTTTTTTTTTTTTCTTTTTCAATTAAAAGGTTTTTGTTTTCCCTACTGCCCAGCCCTTCTCCTATTGAAAAAATAAGGATAAAATCTTTTTATTTTCTTTCTGTAAGTATATGATATGTAGTTTCAAGCTGCTCTTGAGCAGCTCAGAAGTCATTTCATTTTGCACATGAGAAAACCTGGGGAGGAGTAAACATTCAAGGCAGGGTTTGAACCCAGAGCCTTTGATAGGGGTCAGTATTCTTTCCTTGTTCTAGGTGTTTTTATCTGTCTTGCTGTTGATCAGATTTAAATAACAATCACATTCATTCATTTATTTCCAGGAAGTTTTTGCTACAAGAGAAAGTGCTGCCCTTGGAATTTGGAAAAATCTATGTTCAGAGGAAGAAAGGAGTAACAAGAGATGATGCATATTCTAGGCTGGGGGGGTGGGAGGAGAGGTTATAAGCTATCAGTCTGTCAAGGCTTTGTTAAGTGATCACTATGTATCAGGCCCTGGGCTTTATAGACCAAGTGAAACCTTTTCCTATACAACCTAGGAAAAGCAAAAAAATAGGAAAATGGTTACTTAATAGATTAGTTTGGCTAGAATGGAGCAAATGTGTAGGAGAAGCCAGTGAATTCAGTGTAGGAGAAATTCAGTGTTGGAAAAATACATCACAACCTAGCAAGAGAAGACCTTGGATGCCAGCATACTGAGTTCACCTTTTATCTATTTTATCCTGTCTTTTTGTATTTAGTATCACTTCCTCAAAAATATTTTTCTTCTTACTATCTGTCTCTCCCTCTCTCTTTTATTCTCTCACTCTCTCTTCCATTTGTCCCCTCTCTTTTTTCTCTCCCCTTTTCTCAAAAACAAACAATGGATTAGAGAGTTCTGGTCAGATCATCTCTTCAACATCTCTCCAGATCTTTATTGATATTGTAAATATTTGGGTGTTATAGTCATAAGAGGCAGCATGATGTAGTAGAAAGAACCTAAAGTCTGCCAAATTCTGGTTACAAATTCTACCTCTCTTACCAAGTTAAACTAGTTTTGGGAAAATGGGACTCTGTCACAGGTCATTGAAACTTAGATGGTGCTGGAAGAGTTTTCATTCCTTCAGCAATACAGAAGCAAATGAACTTAGCACCCAAGAAACGAAAATAATTAATGAAAATACAGAAATATCATATGGTCTGTGCCTAACTACCTCTTTCCTCAAGTTGCCTGGCCATTCTCTCTCCTGGACAATAGTTTTTTTTCACCAGTAGCCTCATAGTGTACCCCAGGGTTTCTGCCTGGGGGGAAGAGACTTTCTCTTCAGTTTTTGAGGTAGTTTTGTGCCATTTATTTGTCTTGACTGTTCTAATGCTTGTTAGTTGTGTGACCATGGTTGAATCTCATAATATGTCTGAGTCTCAGTTTCATCATCTGTGAAATGGGAATAATATCAGTAATATTTAACTCACAGGTTTGTCTCGTGTGTTTAAGGGTCAAATGAGAGACCCTGTGTTTTCTTAACAATAAATTATAACAATAATCACCAGTTATTGTTGCTATGAAAAATTGTTTGCCTTTTGTTCCCTTTGTCTTAAGGGGATAAGTCTTTTGAATTTAAATTAAATTCAAGTAATAGAATGGAAAATACATCAAGGTGGCCTTCCTGGATACCATTAACAAATCAATTTTTTATGTATTATTTGCTATACTATCATATTTCATATATATGTAGAAAGAGAGAGAGTAGTGATTTATAAAAATCACAATTAATCTAAATTTTTTAGCTTTAAAGTATTTGTTTTTAAAGCATTTTTATTATGTTGTCCATTTTCTGCAGTAGAGGAAGTTGATTTTAGTACCCTGTAATTTTAAATGTTGTTGCTTTTTTTTTTTTTTCAAGCTTGTGCCTGCTATATTTGCATAATGGTTACAGTGAAAAGACTCTTACTCATTCAGTTCCAATAGATGACCTTCTAAGGTTAATTCAGAGCTATAATGAGTAGTCCTGCTCCCCTCAATTGGATCTGAGAGCAGTGGTAGTCTGTTCTCAAGGCCTGATGTTACCCAGGTAACATGAAAACATAAAAATCTTTTCTGCTTTTGTAGGGCTCATGGAGTTCACTCCCAAATCTAAAGGTGGAAAAACATTTTTCATAGAATATTAAAGTTTCTGATATAGGAAACTAAGTATGAGAACCAGAGTTGTATTGGCACTTCCTTGGGGATTTGTCACTTGTCTTGCAGAGGGACACACTAAAAGAAATGAAGTTTAAAAAAAAAACCCTCTTAATTGTTCATTTTATTATAATCATCTTTGATGCTGGGAGTTTCTATGGTCTGCTACTGTGACTTATTATAGTGGTGAGTTAGCTACTTCCCTGAAGGCTGGACTTCCATTTAAAGCATTAACATTTGGCTATACCTTCCCCAGGAAGAAAAAAGAAAAGGTCAGCTTTCAGAGGAATATAAATGGTAACAAAATATTCAAATGCAATTCAAGTTGGAGGCAAAAGCAGGAGCTAAAATTAAAAACACCTTGTAAATATGGGGAGTAGGGGATAAAATGTTGGGGGGATAGCTGGATTTTTCTTCTGATTCCCACTTTGCACTTTTACCTACAAAAAAGGGGGTAAAATCACTTGTCTCCCTGGGGATAAAATGAGGCTTTAAGGTTTGTTCTGCTGCATTGCAAGTACAATACACATGCACACACTCACATACACACACACACACACACACACACACACACACACACACACACACACACACTCACAAGCTCAGTTAAGGCTAGGAGTCAGGCTCCTAGTTTTTCTCAGTCTAAACTGTTAAGATCTAAAATCAGAATGGTGTTTTTGATCGACCTCACCAGGGTAAATGATATGAGGAAGAACGAATACACTAGCTCTGAACTCAAAGGACCCAAGTTCAAATCCCACTTTTGATGCGCACTCCTGTGACCTCTGTTTCCTCATCTCTAAAATAAAATGGCTGGATTAGATGGCATCCAAAGACTGTTCCAGCTCTAGGTCTAGAACCTTAAATAAGCTAGAATACCAGACGACCAGTAAGATTTTAGGGTTCTTTTCAAGTTGAATTACTTGAGGGGATTGTATAGGAATTGTGGAAAAGTTGCTGCTGAGGTTTGAGAGAGTGTGGTGGCAGGGTGTTGTTTCTCTGGAAATCACGACCGAATTACCAACTCCCGGGGAAGTGGAAGGGTTAGGACGCTGGATCAGACCGACTGCGTGTTGCAAACCAGGAGCTGGATGCACTGTCTCCCCACCAAACTCCGCTCTCCGTTCCTCGGTCCGTTGTGAGACGGACACAGCTCAGGGTGTGCCGAATTGGCTGGCGGCTGGGGCTCTTCTGGAATACTGATGTTGTTTCCCCGCTGTCCCTCTGCGCTTGCACAGCACTCCCCGTCACCCCTTCCCTCCCGCTCCTCCGCTCTTGGATCCCCCACCTCACCTGACCCTTGCAACTCCCCCCTCCCCAGAGGAAATCCCCGCTTTGGGTGAGGATGTCCAGCAGTGGTCCACGGAGGGAGGGGGAGGAGATCTGAGCAGCCTTAGTGATTGAAGAAATGCACCAGTCTGCTGTAACTCCGGCTCTCTATGTAGGAGTCCTGCTCGAGACTTCTTAAGCTCTCCCAGCACAAACAGCTGCATGCGTTGCTGAAGGAAGGCTGCGAGGGAGAGAGAGCTTGTGCTGGGGGGGTGGGTCGCAGGGCTTCCCCCCCTCTGTCTGCCTGCTCTTGGCCAGCCCCGTGCGGAGGAGTTCCTGGTGGATTTCTCGCTGTGGAAAATCTCCTAAAAGGATCCCTGGTCTCATTCCCTTGGACACTTTCTATTTTTATGGTAAGTGTGAGGAGAGCTTGTCTGCTGCTGCTGCTGCTGCTGCAGAGGGGATGCTTCTTTGCGTAGCTTAGGGGCTTAGTGACCTTCCTTCTGTCTCTCCCCGTGTTCCAACTGAGCTCTGTCCGTGGTCCTGAAAAAAAAACAAAACTACCCGGGGCCATTGACCTTCCTTTGCTTGTCTCTGCTCGGCTCAGTCCTTTGGCAGGGATGGGAACAGAAGCGCTGTGGCTTTGTCCTTGAAACAGGAGCCATGGAAATATGCTCACAGTTGTAAACTGCAGCAGTGTGCTAGGTGGAGGGATGTCTGGGGGAGCTGAAAAACAAATGGGAAGGGGGAGAGATGAAGCCCCTAAGGGAGCCTCTAAGGATCTCAAGGGACCAAGCACCCTGCATGTGCAGCCATATAGAAAACTATTTCATCCCGTTATATGGGGGGACTTGTGCACACGTGTGTCTCATGCTAGTGTCGGTGCCTGTTTCTGAAGGACCCAGCCGTATGTGTCCTGGAGACGTACATTGTTTCTCAGAGATTGCAATTTGGGCAGTAAAAATGCGTAGTGAGATGAGTGAGCCTTGCCTTAACTGGGGGTTGGAGGGGGTGTGTTGCTCTATGACCTCATTGGTACTTTCTACTTCTAATTCTTAGGGGGTCCTTTTGGGGGGAGGATGAGATGTTTTCAGGAGTGGGAAAATAGCCTACTTGTGTTAATATCATCCTGTTCTCAGACCCTTTGATGTAATTTGAATAATTTTGATTTCCTTATAGAAGATATACAGCCCACATAACAACCTTCTCGTTGCAACCCTTTTGACTAAACCCTGAGCCAGGAAGGGTTAAACAAAAGAGGGGATGCTGGCATCTCTAAAGGGAGTAAACACTTTAAAATACAGATGGCTATCCCTTCTGATTACTATCTTCTCTCTGCATATATGAAGGAGCTAAACATAAGCTGCATTAAGAGAGCCCCAGGTGGGCTAGCTGCTCACTCTCCCTGGTCTAGTCCCCATTATGTTACTCTAGGAATTATACTGTACCACTTTCCGTCATTCCCAAAGGCTCACTGCAGGGTTATGCTCTAGCACTCCAGTTCTGACTACATCACAGGCTGACTGGAGCCCACAGAGAGCAAGAAAATGTGGAGTTGTCATCCTAGGGAGCCTGGGTATTGCAGGAAATGCCATGCAAGGATGAGCGTGCACTTGCTGCAATACCTGCAAAAGGGGAGTGTGCCTAGGATGGAGCTCTTTACTTTGGATTGTGATGGTGCTTTTTCCAGCTTGGACTGGAGTCTCATTATCTCATTTGAATTGGTGGGGCAGATTATGTCTCCGTTCTTTTCATTCATTGGAAACAAAGTAATTGAACCAGTATTTGTCAGGGGGTTTTATTCTTATGCTTTGTTGAGAAATGTAGAAGCCAGAGAATGCGGTATGCTTTTTTCCCCTTACCCCTTTTATTCCTCTTGCTGATTGGCTGGTTAGTGCACTAAAGTTGTTGAAACAGTGTGTTCTCTCCCTTTCTTCCACTTGGCTTTTAAAATGCCTCACTAGCTAGGCAGTTCTCTTAACGCAGCAGTGGAAGACCTGAGGTTGTTTACTTTGTGATGACTTACTAAAGCCCTAAATGGATTTCTTCTTTTTTTTGCACAGGAGAGAGCTCTAAGAGTGCTTTTGGATCCATTGGACTGAAAGCTTACTTTTATATAAACATCTAGAATTAATTAGATAATGACTAGTCAATAAGAGAATATAACTACGAAATGGGTAACAATAGAGAGTATTAGGAGCCCTGATATTGCTGCCTTCCAGTGTTGTTGCATAAAGTTGAAATAGGTTTGCATTAACCAGAGAAGCTATTGTGCTATCCACTTTCTGCTGTCTTTATGAAATTATGGTCTGAAGCTCCTGGATAGCCAATCATTATAATATAGACTGAAAGAAACATCTTCCCATGTATGAAGTGAAATCCAGTGTTTATTTCATGTATAAATAATCAGGACCATTTGTAATGCTATAAAATGAAATATCTTCAATTTCTTTTTCTAGTTGAAAAGATGACATACAAACAGTATGGTACTCTGGAGTTAGAGGCTCCTGATTGTCATCCTACTTGCTATTCTTATTAATCATGTGATCTTAAATTAGTTGGTTATCCTCTTTGGAGTATCAGTATCCTTCTTTGTAAAACTCTAGTTTTAGAATTCTCAGATTAAGGCATTTAAATCTTTGAAGGAAAAGGTTAACATTAACCAGGATGTCAAGAAAATGGGTTCCTCATTTCTTACTGCAGATAATTTATGACACATAAAGGATAAGGTTTATTTTTACATGAAAAAATTAACTGGAGTTGGGGAGTGGATAGGAGAGCTGATCAACCATACTTTGTTAGAGAACTACATAAAATCATGGGTTTATAGATCCAGAGATCTCTCTTTATTTGACAGTATTTCCTGTTGGAATTGAAGCATCAATCCTGTTACCTATTCAATGTAGTTTCTACATCTATGTACATGTTTATCTCCTTTTCTACTTAAAGATCATATAGTATTTTACTTTTTCATGTCTGTTTATAAGTCCTCTTACAATGGTATAGAATATGAATGCATACTGATTTCTAGCACACCAGAGGCAGAAAAAGAAGTGATGTGATTTTTAGTGTCTTATACTCCTGTCCTGCTTTGCATTTGCAGGGCTTCCCCTACTTCCTACCCCCTTGGCAGAAAACCCCTTGAGAGGAATTTCTCAGAATTGGGATCCTGGATCCCAGTCCTCGGCATTTCCTTGTTTCACAGCATGGTGTCATGTGAATTCTTTTGCAGTGGGTATGAAGGCTGCATAGAAAACTACTGCAGGAAAAGTGAGAGTGAAAAAGGGAGAGAGAAAGGTGGCCACTGAAATGAGATCAGAGTTCTGTGGGTGGGATGAAGTCATTGCAACATTGTGTGTGTGTGTGTGTGTGTGTGTGTGTGTGTGTGTGTGTGTGTGTCTGTCTGTCTGTCTGTCTGTTGGTCTGTCTGAGTGGGTGTGCTAGGGAGGAACATGCTGTTCCAAACTCACCTTGGTTCAAATGGTACTCAACTAAGCCTTTCTGGCAAGAATTTAGAGCTTTGTATTTGTCATCTCTGTTGGAAGTGACCTTTCTCTAAATCCAACTATATACCTTCTGGACTTCTTTGACTTAATTGCAAACTTCAGATAAACCCATATAATAATGGAGGGTACAGGGGAAAGATCAGTGACTCAGGAGGCAGCTCACCTGAGTTCACATGCTGCCTTCCTGTGTAACTTTGAACAAGTTTCTTCCTCGTATGTAAAATGAGGAGTTTGGATTAAGTTTGGATTAGATCTAGAACTGGAAGAGACACCAGAGGGCCTCTTGTTCAATTTATTATTTTGATGAAGAAACTGAGCCTCATTGCTTTGTGGTCCAGTTTATCCTATGCCTCTTTCCCATGGTCTTTGTCTCTCTAGTTCTTACCCTGGGAAACTAGCCTCCTGCTTGATGAGGTTCTCCATGGCTAGCCTAAAACTAGGCCTACAGTCCCTGCTCTCCAGCACTATCAATTGCCCCACAACTCAAAACTTATAGTCTTTGTGACTTCTTAGATTCAGGCCTCCTGGTCTCCATCACCCTGTATATGTTATCTTCCTCTATCAGAATGTAAACTCTATTAGAGCAGAGATAAACTTGGTTTTTGAGTTAATGTCTATAGTGACTAGCACTTAGTAAGCACTTGGAAGGATTAAATGCTTAGCACAATGCCTGGCAAATAGTAGAGGCATAATAAATGTATTTTCATGCACTCATTCATTTATTCATCTTATGATCATATAATAAAAATAATGGACACATAATGCTTTAACATTTCCAAAATGCTTTACAACTATAGCCTCATAGGAAGCTCACAACTTTTTGTGAGCTTTGTAAATATAAGCTTTTTTCTTTCCCTGGTGACAAATGATGGTCAGATTTAGAGGTATGAAGTAGTTTCTGGGTTATTGGGGGGATAAAATGAGATATTATTTGTAAAGCATTTGTGATTCTTAAAGTGCTATCCAAATACTTACTCTTATGTGAGTGGCTAGGTAGTGTAGAGTAGCTATAACACTGGTCCTGGAGTCAGGGAGACCTGAAATCAAATGTGGCCTCAGACACTTAGTAAATGTGTTTTCTGGGCTTGTTTCCTCATCTGCAAAATTAGAATAATAATACTTACCTCCTGGGGATGGTATTGAGAATCTGAGGAGATAATATTTATAAATTGCTTTATAAATGATAGCTAATACTATTATCATTTTAAATACTGGAGGTGATATTTGAAGCTAGATTTCCAGCAGTCCATCCATTAATGCACATTGCCTTTGAAATCTTCTAAGCTTAAAAACCTCTCTATCTCTCCTCATTCTCGCTCTCTCACTCACTTTTGCTCTCACTCGCTCTTAAATTGTTTTGTAAAAACAAAACTAAACCCTAATTCTTCCATTTTCCTAGCAATTGATATTTTTAAAAAAATTAATTCAGCCATTCACTGGGAGAAACATGTAGGCCTCCACATCCATAAATAGACTGTCATAAACATTGACTTGCTACACTAAAATTGTGTTTATATTAAAAATAAAAAAGTTAGAAACTTTGGCTAAAAACAGCCAGTATAGTTTAGTTTCATCTGATTAATCCAAATTGTTATTATTTTTACAAAATGCTGTCAATGGGAATAATGTTGATGAAATTATGAATTCTTTCCTGGGGAATCAATCTAGTCACCAGTAGAAATATACATTTTAATATGTGAATGACATTGAATACTGGAGTACTTAAGAGTTATTGGTTAGAAACTAGTTCTTCTGTGACTCTTTTCTACTGTGAGGTAATTCAGGTCAGTTCCAATGTCTTGTGGTGAAGAGAGCCATCTGTACCCAGAGAGAGGATTGTGGGGCCTGAGTGTGGATCACAACATAGTATGTTCTCTTTTTTGTTGTTTTTGCTTACTTTTTGTTTTCTTTCTCATTTTTTCACTTTTTAAATCTGATTATAGAAATATATTTAGAAGAATTGCAAATGTTTAACATATTGATTGCTTGAAATGGAGGGAAAGAGGAGTGGGGGGAAATTTTGGCACACAAGGTTTTGCAAGAGTGAATGTTTAAAATTATCTATGCATATACTTTGAAAATAAAAAAAAAACTTTAATTAAAAAAAACAAAAAATAAACAAGCAAAAAAAGAAACTAGTCATTCTTAAGACTTTCAGGGAAAATAGTTAATAAAAATACATAGAAATAAAAATTGATGGCAAATTAAAATTCCTCTCAAACAGGTAGAAAGATAAGTTATTTTACAGATATTTTACACATCTTTCTCTCTGTCTCTGAATTTGTTTCTGTCTGCCTCTGTCTCTTTTCTGTGTGTATCTCTCTATATCTTTCTTGGTTTTTGAGTTAATGTCTATAGTGACTAGCACTTAGTAAGCACTTGGAAGGATTAAATGCTTAACACAATACCTGGCAAATAGTAGAGGCATAATAAATGTCTCTTTCCTTTTCTCTCTCTGCTTTCTTTTCTATTCCTCACAAACATTTCATGTACAGATATACCCCAACACACATATCTATACTCAAGTGTCCAAAAGTCTTAGTGTGGTTTTAAGCTTTAAATTTGCAGATGTACAAAAAGGACATAGAAGCTTTTGTGGAAATTCACAACATTTCTCTCCTAGCTGTGCAAACTTCAAATGCTGAAGCTTTAATCATGTCAAAAGCAGAAGAAATTGCCCTCCATGAATAGAAACATCATCCTGTCCTCCTGCAGGCTTTCTTGTCACCCAAACTCTTTTCCATACTTGATTATCAGCACCAGAAATAGGGTGACAGTTCTGCATTCTAATCAGTGACATCCAGTAGGAGACTATACTGGACTAGCCAAATATATCTAGCCAATTTGCAGGCTAAAGGGATCTTTGAAATCTGGAGATTCCATTTAAAGTTGATGAAATTCAACATTTATTAAGCACCTCCTGAGTATGCAAAGCCCTGAATGACATGCTGGGGATTCAGAGACCGAAATGAAATAGTGTTTGCCCCCAAGTCAAGTGATTATATTCTATTTTGGAGAAATACAGAATGTTTACAAAATGTTGTGGTAATTAAGTAGTTTTCAGTCACACCCAACCTTTATTTTGGGGGTTTCTTGGCAAAGAAACTGAAGTGGTGTTCCATTTCCTTCTCAGATCCAGGTAAACAGGGCTAAGTGGCTAGCTCACAGCTAGTAAGTATTTGAGAATGAATTTTAACTTCAGAAGATGAATCTTTCTGATTCCAAGCCCATGGCTTTATAAGTACCTGAAAATTATATGCACCATGTTACAAAGTAAGAGGGAGATGGAGAGAGAAAAAAAAGGGAAGGGGGAAAGAGAAGGAGAGAACAATTATTTACTAAGTTTGTATGAAGAACATACTTTGTACTAGATACTTTCTAGGCCCTAAGGATGTAAGAGCAAAAACAAATCAGTCTCAGTCTTTAAGGAATTTATATTCTATCAGGAGAGATGATATGCCCATATCTTCAGAATATATATCATTAAGATGAGGTATAGTTGTGACTGGGGGAGAACAGGAGAGACATTGTATAGAAGGTGATGCTTAACTTGAACTTTGAAGGTAATTTAGGGCCTGCAAGAGGTAGAGGAGGGCAGGGAATGCATTCCAGGCATGGAAAAGTATCTGTACAAAAAGTACATTGATGAGAATGGGAAGGTCTTGTATGGAAAAGACCTAGAAGAATAGGAAAGAGAATGGAGACAAAGACATGAGAAGGACATGACATAAGGTTTGATTGAAACAGGATGCAATATAAAGGCTATTTATTGGATTTGATTTCTAAGATCCTGGGTTCAATCTTGGCTCTGCTCTGCTAATTACTACTTGGGCAAGATACTTTTTATCCTTTCTCTGTAAATTCTACAGTAGAAGTAGGATTAAATGAAGTTTCTTAGATTCTAAATCTATGCTTCTGTGGGATAAAAATTCTCCTTAATTAACTGAACAGAACTGATTTTTCCTCGTTCATTTCATTCAGGCTGTTAGGTTTTTTCTCTATTATTCTTTTTAACTAGTCTTTGGTTCAACCATGGTACTGTACTCTTGTGAGAGTTTTTTATGCAACTTTTCCCATAGTAAACAGGGTAATGTCAGCTTCCCACACAAGCCTTATGGAATAGTATGCCTTTAGGAGGTTTTGAAAACCATTTATGGCCCCAGCCGTGGGACTGTTTTGAAAAGAATTTTACATATAGTTTTGCCCATAGAATGGGAGCTTGTAAACTGGGCAAGCTGCCACACAGGTGGTGCACAATACTGAATTTCTTCACTGATCCTCTCTCCTGGTTTCTGTTAGAATGGCATCCACAGGAACATATTCTCAGGTAAACCCACACACTCAGTAGCCCGATCTCCTACTCAGACTGTCATTAAAACATGTATCGCAAGGTTTGCCTCCTGGGGGCAACAGGGAGAACTGACAGAATATTGGAAGGGAACCAAGCCACAGCCCTATAGTGATGGAGCAGAGAAGAAGAAAATGCATCTTCAGAGGCAATATCTGGCATTCTAGAATCAGCATGGTGTTTTGAGGTTCACTTATTGCTAAAAAAAAAAGTCTAACAACATCTTAATAATACATTTTGCAGGTATTTCAGAACCTTTAATTAGGTTTCTTACTTTGACCCCATCATCTTCAGATAATGTAGACAGATTGTGAAACAAATGGAAACTACTTATTTAAATATTTCTTGATGGTCTCCTGGTGGGTGTCCCCAGTGAATAGCTGAAAAAAGACTGAACTTCTAGAGACTAGCATAGACAACAGTGCTTCATTCAAATAATTTCTAATTAATCATGCATTAATTTCGTTATATGTCAAATGACATGGTGTTGAGAGAGAGACAGAGAGGAAGGGAGGGAGGGAAGGAAGGAAGGAAGGAAGGAAGGAAGGAAGGAAGGAAGGAAGGAAGGAAGGAAGGAAGGAAGGAGAGAGAGAGAGAGAGAAAGAGAGAGAGAGAGAGAGAGAGAGAGAGAGAGAGAGAGAGAGAGAGAGAGAGAGAGAGAGAGAGAGAGACAGAAAGTGAGAGAGAAGCAGAGAAAAAGAGATGGAGAAAAGAAGAAGGGAGAAATGGAGAAAAGGAGAGGAAGAGAGAGAGGGAGGGGGAGAAGTAGAAGAGAGAAAAGGAAATGGAGAGAGGAAAAAAAAGAAAGGGAAGGAGAGGAAGAGGAGGAAGGAGGAAGAGATTAATGTGGGGAGAGTTTTGAGGCAAGCAGAGCAGCTAAAAGCCTATTGCACTAGTTAAGATGCAAAGTAATGTATCAAGGTAGTAATTTTGTGAGTATAGACAGGAGGGCATATATGAGAAATGTTGTGATGGTTGAAACGACAAGGGTTGGCAATAGTTTGCATAAGTAGAATAGGTGTGAAAGAGGAGTCCAGGATAACACCAAAGTCATAAGCATGAGTAAAAATGTTGGGATCCCTGACAGTAACAGAGAAGTTAGGGGCTTGAAGGGGAAAGATAATGAAGTTGTTTGGGACACACTGAATTGTAATGTATAAGACATCCAATCTTAAATGTCAAAGAGGAATTGATGTTATGAGAGCTCAGGAGAGAGTTAGGCTTGGATTTATAGAACTGGACCTCACCATATAGAGAAGATAATGGACCTCATGGGATCTGATGAAATAACCAAATAGGATAATAGAGAGAAAGAGAAGAAAGTCCAGCATCACAGATTGATCATGTAGTCTAACTGCCCCTCCCTTTATATATGAAAAAACTAAGACCCTGACAAATTAAGAAATTTACCTAACATCCTAAAGAAAGGAGGTGGCAGAGTGGGGATGTGAACTCAGGTTTCATGATTCCAAGTTGAGTACTCCTTCCTTTGACTCATATGATATTTTTGAGTCTGATCTAGTGGAGAGCCAAAAACTGGAGTCAAATTCTGATGCCAGCACTTAATGACTGGATAAACCTGACAATGAATTAACTTTTCAGTGACTCACACCAACTTTTTCAAAGCAGATTCCAGTCTGGAATAACAAAGTGAATTTCCTCACCAGGATCTTCCTATATCAATGAAATCACAGATAGCATCTTCCACTCTCTCAGTCTGTCCCTCCAAAGTGTCTGATACTGTGTTAGACACTGTTGATATAAAGACACAAAGAAAACAATCCCTTCAAGGAAATGCTACTGGGGGAAATGACATATATATATATATATATATATATATATATATATATATATATATATATATAAATATTTTTCTTAGATGCTTTGGATGTAGGAGCTTTAATTTTATCTTCTTCTGAGCGTGTTTTTGATCTTCCTTGGCATCAGAGTAATTTTCTATGGCCAGACACTTTTTCTGTTGTCTGCTCTAGAAACCATCAGTACTAATGCTGATTTAGAGGTCCCTAGACTCACTGGGTTAGGGGCTAGGGCTGGGGCTGCACTGGTGGCAGCCTGCATAGGACTATATACTGGACTTCTACCCTGAAATCATATCTTTTCTGCTGACCTTCTAAATTATCTTCATCTGGAAAATGTTCTACTACATCTTTTTGGGTGTTCTGAGGCTCTAAAATTTGTTTAGATTCATCATTTGAGGGAATTTGGAGTGGTTTGAGGGAGAAGTTGGTCAAGTTTATGTCTTTATTCTGCCATCTTGGCTTCCCTCAAACACACATGTAAAATAGAAAATGATGAACTAAATATAAAGCAATTTCTTTTTTTTAATCACTAATTTTCTTTATTTTATATAAATGTAATATTCCATAGCAAAGTCACCCAGAAGTTAGTGGGATAAATGTTGTTTGTATTTAGGCTTCTAGAATCCCAGAAAATAGAAGGGGAATAAATGAATCCCATTGCTTAACAAGAGACCATTTTAAGAACTGGGTAAACAGTTTGATGCTTTGAGAAATTCCTAGAATCAACAGAATTTCAGATTCTGTGACCATTAGAGATCACCTGTTATGACACCTCTTCTCCCTTCTCACCTCCCTCTATACTCATATTGCCATTCTAGAAAATGAAAGAAATCTGAGGGAGATCAAATTGAAGTCAATACTTTTGGATAATTACAAGCCTCTATTGAGTTTAGACCTCCTGGAACCTTTTCTGATCTCCTAATCTTCAATATTCTTACCTTCCTCAGAGCATTTTATACTCATTTACTTGTTTGCATGTTATAAGCTCCTCCATAAGTCTTCTTCTTGAGGGCAGAGTCTATTTGTCTTTAAATCACCAATGTTTGGCATTTTCATACACATTGTAGGCACTTAATAGTCCACACTGGCTATGTAACCCTGGGAAAACAGCCTTCCAGGGCCTCCAAATAACCTTAGACCACAGAATAGATAAATGCTTCTACCTGCATTGATGGAGAAGGTTTCCACACTGGGAACTTACTGTGTCAGCGAATTCACAGGTCCAGTTGAGAAAGGTTTTCAAATCCAGAATGCTGATAATGAATTGGAGAAAGGACAGACTAAAAGTTGAAGGAATATACCACTGGACAATCTTTCAATTGTCCAAGTAAGAGACACTGAGACAGTATCTGGGTGACTGAACAAAAAGATGAAAGATGTAGATGTAGAAATGGCAAACTTGGGTAACTGATTCTATTTGGGAGATTCCAAGGTTAAGAACCTGGGTAAATAAATGGAAGTGACTATAACTATTCAGTAGGAAAGCCTGGATTAGAACTCAGATCTTTTAAGCATTTATCTTTAAGATTTTATAGTTTTGTATAGAGGGGGTAATCTGTACTCCCTCCCCCCAGCCATTCTTATTTTAAGCCATTGACTTCATTTGAGACCATCAGTGGTGCAAAGCCTGCTTCTTCCACTCTTCCTTCCTTGCAGGTCAGGACAGTGCTTCAGAAATGGTGCTGCCACATATTAGAAGGTGTGGATTAGGGAAGGAGGGAGAGTCATTTCTACCTGGGACCTTAAATTAATTTTTGACTAGAACAGTGCCTGCTGAGCAGATGGTCTTTCAAATAAAATAAAATTTAAAAAAAGACTGTGAACACATTAGCAGCTCCTCCTCAGATCAGAGAACCTAATTATTCAAAGCAGTATGACTCCAGGAATGACTTGTATATAACTCAAGGGACCAGTCACAACCATGATGGAACCCAACAGTGGGTCTTTGCACTGAGCTTTGAGACTTCTGGGGCATCTAGAGAGTTGAGGCAAAAATGAAATTATTAGAGGGTGCCATATCATATACAGAAGGCTGTTTGTTATTTCTGGAAATTGGATAGTAAGTATTGTATTTTGAAAAATGAAAATTAATTTGGCATGTCCCTTTGGATAATTTTAATCATTAATAATTGGAATAGTTATAAGAATAATGTAAACATTTATTGATTGAAATGTAAACTCATACACCATTTGTTATTCTTATAGATGTGTATAATACTAGTTTTTAGTATGAAAACTGAGGCTCAGAGAGATTAGGTGACTTATCCAGAGTCATATAGCTTCAAGTATTAGGTATATATTACATCTATCTTTTCATGATTGCAGATTAAATATTGTATCCACTACATCATGTTGTCTCTAAAGAGTTGAAAGAAGGGAAGATCTTTACAAATTAGGATCCGGGAGAGCTTCCCAAAGGACCCAATTGGAGTTGAAAGCTCCTGTAATAGGGGAGAAAGAAGTTGTACACATACAACTTTAATTGAGAATGGAATGTAGGAGAGCTGCAAAGTATCATGAGAAGTGGTAACAGGAAATCATCACTTCTAATCAAATGTGCTTTATAAGAGAAGGGGGTTACTGTCTTATATAAACTTTTTATTTTTGCTAAGACCCCTATAACATGAACTTGTAGTGGACTTGGGAAGCTCAAGTGTATAAGTTCATTATTCCTCTGTCCTTGGTAACTTAGCCTGAATGCAAGGTGCAGATGAATATGCTTTACTTTTCAAAAATTAAGAAAATTAATAGAAATAAATTCCAGAAGTAGCCTAAATTAGGCTAGTCTGAAAAGGAGAGACCATCAAAATTCCCATTGGTGAGCTTGGACTATAAACATGATGGGAAGACCACATTGGCTTTGGAGTCAACAATAAGCTCAAAGTCTCATTTCTCCCATTTATTCTTTATGAGGTCACCTTATGCAGGTCACTTCAATTCTCCCGTCAGTGAAAGGAGGGGATTAGACTAGTTGGCCACTAAGGCCCCTCTCAACTGCAAATCTATTATCCTTCCCTCAAAGGCCTTTAGGGGGTTATGCTAATAAGTAGCTCATATTTATCCTTCTTTGGCAATTAACCTCAAGACATTTAGTAGAAATCCAATTATTTTATAAATTTCTGTGATATAAATAAATTAATTTTATGTAGATGAGAGAATTGTTCAGAAAATCAATTCCATGAAGCCATAATGAACCCCATTTGTACACTTCTATATGACTTAGCATCCACTTTTAAAATTTTTCTGAACATGAAAAGGTAAAAAAACAAAGAAAAAACCTGCCTGAGGGACATGAAACCATTTTTCTGGTTGCTTGTGAAAAAAGTATATTAAGTCAGATTGATGTGTCCCAACTAAATTGTAAACTTATAGAGTTTTTAAGCTGTAAAGAGTTCTTAGAAGTCACCCATTTCTCCAGACCCTTCGTTTTATAATGAAAGAACTCAAGTCCAGAAAGAGGAAGTGACCCACAATGAGAATTAATATCAGAAAGAAGAAAGAGAAAAAAAGCTGCAGAAACCTATATTCTCCCCCAATCAAATTACCTTTTACTTACATTTTATATTTATTTACATGTTGGCAGGATGTTTCCTTAGAATGTGAAGTACTTTGTCTAGAATTCATTGGTTTAGTAAATGCTTGTTGATTGAATGAATTCATAAAGCAAAATAGCTCAGGTTATGAAAGGGATAAAACGCCTTAAGGAACAGTTAAGGGTTAAGATATAACTATCTTCATATATGTTTACCTTCAAATTAAACCAGTAGAAATTTGAATCCAAGTCTTTTGAAGTCTACCAGGCTCTTTAATCCACCATGATGCCTTCATATGACAAGAGTCCTGCTATTTATATCCATTGATTCTCCCAAAGATTATAAATTCATGAATTCTTTTCAATGCATTTCTAATTTATCAATCACAATAGTACATATGTACACATAAAATTGCATTCAAAAAGAAAATCATACTTTGATTTTTTTTCCTATTTTTAGAAGGTATGGGCTTGATTACTTATGGACTTATATATTTAATGGCCTCTTGTTAAAAAAATCTTGAAGCTCTGGTCAGGAACCATTGGTTTCATCAATTCAGATAAACATTTATAAGCCAACTTTTGAGCAAAAAGCACTCTGCTATGCACAGGTGCATATAAAAGTGAATAATACATAGTGCTTGCCGTCAAAGAACTTACAGTTTAATTAGGGATAAGTAGGGCTAACACTAGTTATAATCATGTAAAGAGGAACTTAAATATGTGGGAGAAATTTGACAAAATGTTATGAGAGGGAAAAGAAAATAGCCATTTCTTATCCTACTAAATTGTAAGCAATGTAAGGGGGAACAGTTTTGTCTTTGTTATTTATTCTTGCATTTGTTTATTTGCTCTTCCAAGTTCCAGAGGGTAGAATGAGGAAAATTTCTATAGAGAAGGTAGATCTTAAAAAAAAAAAAAGACTTTCAACAGAAAGGTATGTTTCAAGAGTTGTGCTAGTCTAGAGATAAGAACAGGGAAGACTAGTTGTATTTCACACATAGGCATAAGCAAAAAAGTGAAATTAGTTCAATTTTTTGTTATGAAATATTTATATATTTATGCTAGTTCACCAGTTAGATTGCAATTTCCCTGAGGAAAGTGTCCTAAACCGCACCTCTCATAGAGGCTTATATAAAATAGGTGATCAGTAAGTATTTGTTGATTATTAATTTATTTTTGAAAGCTTTCTAGTCACTTCTTTTGGATGCTACTGCCATCATTTCTGCACATTACTGTTAGTTGCAGGGGGGATTATGTATTTGTAATAAAAAAAATCTAGATTTAGATCCTAATTCTTTGACTTACTGCCTTTATGATTTTGAGTGAATTACTCTAGCACTCAGTACCTCCATTTAGTCATCTGTAAATGGGGGAACTGAGCAAGTTTTATTAATTTTTATTACTATTTTAATTTTAACTTAATTTTATTATTAATCTCATATTTGGTGATTCTATGAAATTCTATGATTCTATGAAAATGACTGAGTTAATGAACCTAATAACAGTTCATTTCTTTAAGGAAAAACTAAATTTTTCTTCATATATAGACTGAGGATGAGCTTAACAACAACAATTAAAATATTAAAAACTTATTGATTAAGAAAATGGGGAATTGTTCTCATGATAACTTGGTAGCTGATCAGATGTGAGAGATGAGGGATAAGAAATATTTGAAGACAAATAGTTGCAAGACAAATTTGTAGTTATTCCAGAAGTTTCAAAATTTATACAAGGCTCAAGGAAGGAAAGATCACTTTCCTGCTAGGAAAATGGGTTCAAAATTATAATTCTTATTGAAGTTATCCAATCTTGGGATTTGAACAAGTGTAGATTAGTGGAAAAGTCATGCCAGTCAAAGGAAAATATTTAAACAAAGGCATGGAAGTAGAACTCAGGAAGGTGACTGCTCAAAAAATAGGTATGAGGGAAGCAGATGATATTTATGTGAATGTTTATTGAAAATAATAGCCAACAGGAATATACCCCTTTATTTTTTTATTACGGCCATTTGTGCATGTCCTAACTCCCCTAAATTATCTCTTGAAAGCAGTGACCATAGCACTTACTGTTGTATATAGTTCAGTACCAAGGACAGTGATTTCTCTTACGCAGTCCTCATAGTTTTGATGGGTAAATAAATTCATTGAATAGTTCAATGCTTGTTTGTTGATGGGTTTTTTGTTTTTTTTTTTTCTGTATTATTTCTAATGATCTTTCTTTTCCTTCCTAATTTATTTACATGATACAAGGATTCTTGGAAGAATCCTTTTTTAGCCTTCCTCTTCCTCTTTTTTTCTTTTCACATTCACTTCCTCAGGAAGTTATTCCTTCTAAGTTTTCCTAGGCCATTTTTATTCTCTTATCCTTTAAATGTGAAGGTAAAAATGTCCTGACTGTATGTTATCTGTGAGTGTAACTTAGTATATAGCCAACAGTTTCTTTCATTCTCTCTCTCCATCACCTACTCTCATTTTCCTTCTTTGCTACCTCATGTTTTGTCCTTTTATTGGTGTCAGTATTTCAGTCTTTGTTTTCAACAACCATGACTGTGATGGCCTCTTAAATTCAAAATCTGCTTAAAGATATCTGTCAGAAAGGGTCACCCCCTTCCTGATTGTCACCAACTAAGATCATCTGCCTATTGTTATGATTTACCATAGATCCACTGCTCAGCACTGTTGTTCAAAATTGTACTTCAGAGTACCAATGAAGCAGTTTTTTTCTATTCACTGTGTTTTCCATTGCCTCACTTTAATTCACTGTTAAATAATATGCTTATTTAAACCTTTTTCCATGCTCAATCCCTTTTTCTGGGTCCAGTTACATATCTTTGCCTGTAAGGCATTTCCATCCATATATTTCAGTGCTAGCTGACACCCAACAGAGCAAGGCAGAAATATTTATCCTTGTCCTAAAACCCTCCCCATTGAATGCCTCTTTAATAATGCCTTCTATTTGTTTTTAATTGCATCTTTTTTCCCTGAGTATTTTCTATATACGTGATTCATTTTTCTTTTCACAACAATGCCATGAGATATGTAGGGAATCTTTTTTTTTTTTTTTTTTTGTCCTTAACTCCTCTTTCTCCCAATGCCTCAATTTCAATTCCTCCCCCCATTCATTAGATTTATAATGGTGGAATCACCAGTACAAAATCTCTCTCTGTTTATTCCCTATCTCAAATCAGATGCAAAGTCCACCACAATGCTCTCTCCCATCTGTCTCCTGCTCACTCAAATGACTACCACCTTGATGATCTCATTACCTTTCACTTACAAGACTCAACCAACCTTCCAATTATATTTCCTAACACCCATATTTGCATTCTTCAATATATCTTTCATGTGATTAGTAAATTATAGATCTAGGACCCAAACTCAGTTATTCAGGCTTCTGGCTATTATTTTTTCTATACTATATTGTTTTTCATACCAACTTTTTATATTTATCCTCTTCTCCTCATTTAGTGTCACGGATTCATGTAATTCTAGAACTGGAGAGGTCTTTAGAAACGATCTAACTTATTCTCTGCCACCCCTATCTCAACTCCCCATTGTAGCATATTCAAAAAAGGTTATCTGCTTTTTGAACTGAAGGCTTCAAGGAGGGAAAATCTGCCTCTCCTCTTAATCTTCTTTTCCACATTGGTGCAGCTCTCATTGTTAGAAAGTTTTTCCTATCATCATCAGATCTCTTTATCGCTTCCATCTCCTGTTTCTGCTTATGGCCTGTGGGACCAAATAGGGGAACTCAATCCCTCTTTTGCATGGCAGCCCCTCAGATACTCAAAAACACTATTCGTGTCCCTCCTGAGTCTTCTCTTTCTTGTGTTCCACCTACCCTATTAGCTATGCAATTCTCAGCAATATTCTTGTTTTTCAATCCAGATTCCTTACAGTTGGCCAATTTGAGATAGAACTCATCAAACACCCCATATTCAATAAAGGATCCCTAGTTTAGTAGCAACCATGCTTAATCTCATGAGGAACACACTCAGGGATCACACATTTTGGTTCCCCCAGTTCTCACAATATTTGTTTGCTTTGTTTCATTGGACATAAAATCATTGCAGATTTTCAGAAGCAACAGCTTCTTGTTACTCAGAAATTATTTGTTGAAACAATTGTTAAGCCTTTAAGAAGTTGTTCTGACAAAACAGCTATGTTCCTGCTTGATGGGTTTAAAGTTATGATGACATTTTAGGTTGCATTGTTAGTATAATAAAGCCCCTGCTCTGAATTATTATACACTGTGTAAATGGCAAATAATTTTATCTGCTAGTAAACAGAGATATTCTTTGAGAATTGAATTGAATGCCTCACAGAATGAAGCCATGACCGAAATATAATGTCGGCCACTGCAGTAAGAAGTAAGAAGTTAATGTCTTTTGGAAAATTAATGATTTTTCGGGGTTGTTATGACCCAAATGCAGACCTGCGTCTTTTGCAGATCAGCAGATGGGACTGAGGCAAGCACAGAGAAAAGCTTAATTCACAGCTTAAAATGTAAGGGAACTTCAAAACAAAACAAAAAGCCCACACACTACCCTACTTAATTGAGCTAAAAAAAAAAAAAAAAAAAGAATGAGTAAACAGTGATCTTCTCAAATTTCAAAACTCAATGTAATTTCATTATCTTTTCCCTCATCTTCAACTTGTAAGATTTTAAAATGAATTTAAATGGCTTTTAACTCACTAAGAATGACTTTTCAATTTTACTTTTGTTTAAGGCCTGACATGAAAGTTCTTTGCGGTTAGGTACTTTCCATTTCTCATTTTACATATGGACCAAGCCATTTTCTCATTGATTCTGACATTATATTTAATAATGGATTTATTGAAGACATGAATGGCATTGGTGTATAGTGGAAAAAGTGCTGCTCTGGAGTCTAAGGACAAGGATTCGAATCCTGCCTTTGATACTTAAAAGACCACTTAATGTCCTTGAGTTTGTCAACTTCCTCATCTGTAAAATGAGAGGCTTGGACTGTTGATCCCTGAGGTCCATTCTAACTCTAAAACTATATATATATATATATATATATATATATATATATATATATATATATATATATATATATATATATATATATATATATATATATATGTATATATATATATATATATATATGTATATACATGTATATACATGTGTATATATGCATATATATATATATAAAACACTATATAGTTAGACTATAGTCTAACTATAGACTATGAGTCTATAGTCCTATACTAAGGTAAATAGAGCAGTCAGAAGTGAATTTAAGATAAAAAACTAGGTAACGAGATAAAACATGGTACTCTCATCAGAGACAGAATTATGCTCTGAAATATGGGAGGGAGATTAGGCTTCCATAGGTTGAATTGTTGATGGCACATTCAGATGGAAATATTTACCAAGTAGTTGATGGTAAAGGCCTGGAATTAAAGAGAGAAATTAAGGTTGGACATGAAGATCTTGAATAACATGCATGGAATTGAAAATTGAGCCCATTGGAATAGACAGAATTACCAGGGGGAGAGTACAGAGAAAGAAGAAGAGAGTCTTCAGGACAGAACCCACACTCAGGGCTTGAGATCAATGATGAACTTTCAAAGGAAAATGAGGAATGGTCTTGTTGTCTTCTCTCTCCTTTTGTAGATTCATTCTTCCCTGTGGTTCTACCAAATGCCTCTATCTAGATGATATACATATCTTTATTTATAATCCTGAATGTTCTTTTCAGCTCCAGAACTATGTTTTCAATTATCTATAGAACATAGCTCTATAAATGTATCCCTAGCTCCTTAAACTCAATACAGTTTAACATTAAGCTCATTGCATTTCTAACTAGATCTGTCTCTTCTTTGAATTTTATCAGTTTGCAAACTTTATGAAGACAAGAACTGTTTAACTTTTATTTAAAAAAAAAGACATGAGTAGCATTGGAGTATAGAGGAAAGGGTGCTGCTCTGGTGTCTGAGGACAAAACTTCAAATCCTGCCTTTGACATTTACAAGACCACTAACATCGGAGCACTAAGCAGAAGGTCCAGTAGATTTGTTGTTAATGTTTTTGTTAAATCATTTCAATCATATCTGACTCTTCATGATCCTATTTGGGTTTTTCTTGGTAAATATACTGGAATGGTTTGTCATTTTCTTTTCTAGTTTGTTTTACAGATGAGGAAACTGAGGCAGAAAGGGTTAAGTGACTTACCCAGGGTCATACTGCTAATAAGTATCTAAGACTGGATTTGAACTCGGGTCTTCTTGACTCCTTCCAGGCCTAGTATTCTGTTCACTATGTCACTTACTGGTATATAGTTGGTTAGTTGGTATGTTGATTGGTTGGTTGGTGTCCTTCATTCTTGAAAAGGACCAATATGGCATGACTATGTTAGAGTCAAGTTATAGCATGTCCAACTATAGTTGATCCGACCAATACAAGCTTGGAGGGCTCTGCCACAGATCAGACATAAATTCACATGAGCCCTTGGAGTGGCTTCTCTAACTTTGCACATCTCATGTTTCTTCTGGGCTAATTCAATTCTGCTTTGCTCTTACAGCACAGTATCTTCTCTGAGGAGGGCATTTAATAAATGTTTGTTGATTGACTTAACCCATTTCAGTTGAACCTTTTTTTCAATAAACATTTATCAATGGTCTTTTCTGTGCAGAACACATTATTAGGTGATATAGAACAACAAAGTTAAAATCTTCTGCTTGCAAAAAAAAAAAAAAATCTGGTTACATACTTCTACTCAAAAACTTTCACTGGCTGTGGTCCTAAAGAAGAGATAAGGCCTTTTTTTTCTCTTTACAAAGGTGGGGGAATAAAGATGTGGAATATTTTTTTTTTGATAGGGTTGAATAGTGTTCTTGAATTGTTCTTTTTTGTAAAAAAAAATATATATATATATATATATTTTTATTTATTTTTTTGTTTCTATTTTGTTTTTCTTTAGGAGATAAAGAGAAGGGGTATGTTTAGAAATGAAGCTGGTGTAATACCCTCTCTGGGACTCCACCTCCAACTGGGTATTTACAAACTCAGTTGATTACTTCTCCCCTGAGGGATAGTTATAGAGATAAAGCTGTGGGACTGGAGCTTCTAGAATCATTCCACAGGAGTCCCTATTCATATGCTTCTTATTGATTATCCGCAAGTAGGCTCAATTAGATTTTAATAAAAGTATTTGCTGAAAAAAACAAGGACAACAAGTGTAAAACACCTCCCTACACCTTGGATTAACTCTACCCCAAATCCAGATATAGTTCAAGGGGAAAGTGAGAACTAATTTAAAATATATTGGTAGCGAAGCACATGTATAGAGAACATACATAGCAAAGGATTGTCTTCTACTGGCCCTCACAACCCTTTTCTCTCTTGTAGAGTCCCATGGAGGTTCCCCTCAGGTATAAGTCTCTGCTGGGCTCCTGAATAGGTGCTTTTCTTTATTCTATAGCCAGTACTTTTCTCTTTCACAAAGGTTCACAATCATTAAACATGCTGCAATTCTTTACTGGCTCTTTCTGTAGCTTATAACTGTATTTGTCTGTAGCCAATTCACTACTCTTCCCCTGGTGACCCCTGCTGTGGGCGCCACTCATGTCCATCCACCAGTGGGAGCTGATGGGACATCTGGATCTTCTGAACTCACCAGTTTCTTAGATATTTGTGTCTGAGAATATTTGTTCAGTCAGGATTGGGAAAGAATTAACATTTAAAAGTGGCAATAACCATGTATTCATAGATGTCATGGCCAGGCAGGAGTCAAGAATGCTGTTTTTCTCCCACCTGATTCTCTGAATTAACTCTAAGTATTCCTGCCTCATCAAAGAGAGAGCAATAAATGGGTATGTCACTCTTTATTTATACTCATTCAATTCTGTATCTTACCCCTTTAATCAACAGTTCTTATGGCTCAGAATCCAATTAAAAGGCTTTTCATCACCACATGGAAGCAGCCTTTATGTCATCCACATGGTCACTTGTACTAAAACCTGCAGAGAATATTTTCATATACTTCAAGTCCAATCGACCAGTACTGCAACAACAGTTTTTAAAAATCTAAAAAATATGATGCAGTAGATATTTCCTTGAAGTGGCAGTTTTCTTGGAAGCAGAAAAATGAAAATAGGTGCCCAGTTAGTTTTCCCTTTGGCCTTATTATTCTTGAGTTCTTTAGAAATGTTATTTTTTCAATGAATATTTTAATTTGACATTTAGTTCTCAAAGAGCACCTTAGAAATCACATAAAAAAGATAATGCCAATATAAAGGTTCCTGCCCTTAATAAACATTTTGGTTTACTAGTTAGGAATAGATTCTAGCCTGGAAAATAGCAAATACACTCATTCAGTGGTGGATGCTTTTCCTGAAGACATGAATTTTCTTAATGGGATCATCTTTTTTACTTGATTTGAAAGGTCTCTACAGAGTATTAAAATATTAAAGTTAATGCTTGAGTGCTTGCTTCAAAAAGCTATGACTGTGTGTATATGAATACTCCTTCACGAAAATAGATCTCACTTGGGTCTTGGCAGATAGGCCAACAGTTACTGTTGTAAAATTTGGGGATAGAATTTGTGATGTTTTTCTAAACTTCACTAAGCTGATCTTTGGGTAACAGGCAGTATATCTCTGGACTCAGAATACCAGAATCCTAGAGGTAGAAAGGAGTTCAGGATTCATTTAATCTGACCTGCACATTAGAAGAATTGTTTCTATAACATACTTAATAAATGGCTATCCAGCTTTCAAAAGCACTAAACAGAGTAGCACATGTTTTGATAAAGTTAAAGACCACAGTTTTTAGGAAAAGAACTCACCAAATGACAAAAACTACAAAGAAACCTGAACAGTATTCAGGCAGAAATAGATTTATACCCATACCTCACATCATATACCAAGAGAAAGAATAGCTCTTTTTTTTTTTTCTTGAAATAGAAATTTGTTACATATTTTGAATTCTCCCTTGATGTTCTTCTGGGCACATAACAATATTTTGTTTTGTATTATTTTATTCTTTTTTCTCTTTTTCTATTTTCCTCTTATATTGTATTCAGCTTTAAATGAATAAATATTTTTTAAAAGGTAAAAAAAAAAAAACCTCTCTTTTGTGTGAGGAAATTTTTCCCAATGTAGTTCTTCCTTCTCTCTTCTCCCAAAAAAATCATTCCCTCATTCTCTCCTCACTTTTCTTTTTTTTAATTAAATCTTTTTATTTTCAAAACATATGCTTGGATAATTTTTCATCATTGACTTTTACAATGTTGGGTAATTGTTGTTCCAAATTGTGTTCCAAATTTTCCCCTCCTCCCCATTCCCTCCCCTAGATAAGCCATAGCATTTTTTTAAAAAGACAAAAAAAAGATGATATCTATGAATAAGGAAATTATTTATTAACAAACAGAAGATAGAGAAGGAAATGCAAAATAAATTGGACATTTTTTATTACACGGAAATTTTTAAATTCTTTTTTATTAATTTTATAATTATAAAAATTTTTTGACAGTACATATGCATGAGTAATTTTTTTATAACATTATCCCTTGTATTTGTTTTTCCAAATTTTTCCCTCCCTCCCTCTACTTCCTTCCCTAGATGACAGGCAATCCCATACATTTTACATGTGTTACAGTATAACCTAGATACAATATATGTGTGTAAATCCAATTTTCTTGTTGCATGTTAAGAATTGGATTCCAAAGGTATAAGTAACCTGGGTAGATAAACAGTAGCGCTAACAGTTTACATTCAATTCCCAGTGTTCCTTCTTTGGGTGTAGTTGTTTCTGTCCATCATTGATCAATTGGAAGTGAGTTGGATCTTCTTTATGTTGAAGATATCCACTTCCATCAGAATATAGCTTCATACAGTATTATTGTTGAAGTGTACATCAATCTTCTGGTTCTGTTCATTTCACTCAGCATCAGTTCATGTAAGTCTCTCAAAACCTCTCTGTATTCCTCCTGTTAATCATTTCTTACAGAACAATAATATTCCATAACCTTCATATACCATAATTTATCCAACCATTCTCCAATTGATGGACATCCATTCATTTTCCAGTTTCTAGCCACTACGAAAAGAGCTGCCACAAACATTTTGGCACATACAGGTCCCTTTCCCTTCTTTAGTATTTCTTTGGGATATAAGCCCAGTAGTAGCACTGATGAATCAAAGGGTATGCACAGTTTGATAACTTTTTGGGCATAGTTCCAAATTGCTCTCCAGAATGGCCGGATTCTTTCACAACTCCACCAACAATGCATTAGTGTCCCAGTTTTTCCACATCCCCTCCAACATTCATCATTATGTGTTCCTGTCATCTTAGCCAATATGACAGGTATGTAGTGGTATCTCAGAGTTGTCTTAATTTGCATTTCTCTGATCAGTAGTGATTTGGAACACTCTTTTATATGAGTAGATATAATTTCAATTTCATCATCTGAAAATTGTTCATATCCTTTGACCATTTATCAATTGGAGAATGGTTTGATTTCTTATAAATTAAGGTCAGTTCTCTATATATTTTGAAATATCAGAACCTTTAACTGTAAAAATATTCTCCCAATTTGTTACTTCCATTCTAATCTTGTTTGCATTAGTTTTGTTTGTACAGAAGCTTTTTAATTTGATATTACATGTAAAATTTAAAAGTTAGTGAAACAAATCTAAAAGTTAAAATTACAAGAAAAACATAAATGGAAAATCAGCAACAATTTCTTTTGTTCCCTTATGTCTCATATCTGATATATAAATAATTAATTCAGATTTACAAATTATAAGCTATTCCCTTATGAATAAATGGTCAGTGAATTGAATAGGTATTTTCCAAAAGAAGAAACTCAACCTATCACCAGTCATATGAAAAATACCCTGTCATTAATACTTAGAGAAATCAAATTAAGTCAGCACTAAGGTTTTCCCTCATACATATCAGCCTACCAAAATTGATAAAAGAGGAAAATGACAAATGTTGGAGGAACTACAGAAAAATAGGCACACTCTAGCACTGTTGTGAAAGCTATGAAAACTTTACTTTTGAAGTTATCATACACTGCATATAGCTTTCATTAAATCCCAATAAAAATCTTATCCTTTAGTGGAAGACTTTTCTAACCTCCCTTAATTCAAGTGCCTTCTCTCTATTAATTACTTCCTATTTTTCCTGTATGTAGCTTGCTTTATAAGTGTTTGCATGCTTTCTCTCAACCTCCCCCCTTACTTTTTCCACTGCTAATATATAAACTTCTTGCTTCTTTTTCTGTTTTCAATACTCAGCACAGCATCTTGCATGTAGTTTCAGTACATGAACAAGCATTCATTGATTGATTAACTTTTGATGCAGTTATACTATTATTAGGTCCAAAGCACTAGAGCAATCAAATAAAGAAAGGGACTCATAAATACAAAAATATTTGCAATAGTTCTTTTGCTAGTAGTAAAAAACTAGAAACTATGGAGGATAGTCTCTTCCTGGGGAATAACTAAACAAATAATTACATATGAATGTAATGGAATGCCACAAGAAATTATAAAATGAATAGTGTCAGAGGAAACTGTGAAGATTTATGTGAAATGATATGGAATAAAATGACAATATTAGAAAAACATTTTATACAATGACAGTATTATAGAGAATGTCAACTTTGAAAGACATTAAGATTATATATTAACCATCTAATTGGTACACTGTTAGGTCTTGAGTCCAGAGAATTTAAGATGAAATATAATGCTCACCTCTTACTAAGAAAGGTGATAAACTTAAAATGTAAAGAAAATATATGTATTTTTAGACATGGCCAGTGTGAGAATTTGCTTTGATGGCCCATGCAAGTTTATGAAAGAGGTTTTTTGTTTATTTTTTGGTGATAGTTATTGTTCAATAGAGGAGAGGGCAGTAGGAAGGATAGATTATTAATGTACATAAAAATAAGTACATAAAAATTTTTTCAAAAAAATAAAGGTCAACTCACTACTTCCCTTGGCAGTGCATTCCACTTTCAGAGTGTTCTAATGTCTCCCTAAAGCTTACATTTATCTCCTTCTAATGTAACCATTGCTCTCAGCTATGTCCTTTGTGGCCAAGCAGAAGTCTCATCTCTCTTCTACATGGCTATTCTTGAGAGTTTCCTAGACCATTATCATGTACTTCCTCTCTGTCCCCATGCCCAGGTCTCCTATTAAATATCCCTAGTGCCTTCAGTGGCTCCTCATATGGAAAAAATATAAGAGGCTTCACCATCTTGATTTTCCTTTCCTGGATACTCTCCAGTTCATCAAGATTTTTTCTGAACTGTGACTCCCAGGACAAAGAAAATCCTATACATGTTATCTAGCTAGGTCACAGTACAGTAAGATTATTACTTCCTTCAGCCTGGATGCTAGGGTTCTTTTAATGAAACCTAAGATTGTATTATCTTTCCATAGTACATCATTAAATCATTGAGCCAGATCTTTTTCAGAAAAAAAAATCTTTTGGCTTGATAGAACTTGCGAGAGCTCTTTTATCCTTTGTTTTAGCTTTAAGGAATACTAGGTCACCTGTACTTTATTATAAAGCATAGAAGGACATGGTGATTAAAATATGCACTTATTTTTATTTAGAAGACTTTATATAAACACAGGTATGCATATATGTTTATATACGTAAATATATACGGATGGGAGAATTAAATCTGTTGTTAATCTAACTCCATGTCCAATTCTTCATGACTCCATTGGAGTTTTCTTGATAGAGATACTAGGATCATTTGCCATTTTCTTCTCCCACTCATTTTATGGATAAAGGAATGGAGGTAAATAGAATTAATTGACTTGCTGAGAGCACATAGGTAGCAATTACCTGAGGACAGATTTGAACTACAGAAAAGGATTTTCCCCACTCCAGGCCCTGCATTCTATCCACTGAGCCAACAAATTGTCCTGTCTGGCAATTAGGCATCTTTTATCTACTTGGTTTTTTCTGTGAATATGATTATTTCTTATTCTTTTGAGTGCTGATGAATCACTTCCAGAAGATTCTTCAGTGCTCCAGAACTTACTGCAACCAGGGTGATGTCATCTGAAAGTAGAAGATCT
Organism: Sminthopsis crassicaudata; assembly: GCF_048593235.1. Classification (NCBI taxonomy): domain Eukaryota; kingdom Metazoa; phylum Chordata; class Mammalia; order Dasyuromorphia; family Dasyuridae; genus Sminthopsis; species Sminthopsis crassicaudata. The sequence continues at coordinate 287,805,015 of NC_133621.1, forward strand.
CATTATCTGTAGATTCCCTCATCTATCTAAATGCTGTATGTATCTCCTCTAAGATTGCAGCAAAAACTGTTGGCAGACATAAGTCTCCCTTTTTAGTGTCTTATTTGATATTTGTGATAGAGGGTTGTTAAGCAAGATTATCTCTGTTTTTATATCTTGTATATTCTTGTATAATTTTGTCTGAATGAATGGAAAAGAGGGCGCTTAAGGTGACATTTTGCTCTTCCAAATCAAATGATTAAAAAGAGTTTTTATTTGCATTTCTCTAATCAATAATGATTTAGAACATTTTTTCCATGTGACTAGAAGATAGCTTTAATGTCTTCATCTGAAAACTGCCTGTTCATATCCTTTGACCATTTATCAATTGGGGAATGACTTGCATTCTTATAAATTTGACTCATTTTCCATATATTTCTAGCCTCGAGCCACCAGAAGCAAGGACTTATCCCACAACCATATTTCATTCGAAAGTTTAAGTTGTAGGAAATTCAAAATTACTTGAAATGCTTCTTCTTCCAGAAAGATGACAGCTTCCCTCTGCTCAATGTCAGTTTGACACAAACATTGTTTTAAGGAGAAAAAATGCTATTTAACATGGCAATACTTAGACATCATATTTTAGCTAAAAACTGTGTTTTAGAAAATTGCATCATCTAGAAATGTACATTACTTTACAGGATTCAGCAGATGAAAAAAGCAGAGATATTTTAGTTAACTGAGTTATAAAAATCCAAATGCAGCTTTATCAGTTAGTGAAATTCTGAATATTTTTAGATTAGACAACCTTGAAATGTCAGGTGCTCCCTAATGGTTCTAGGCTACATGTCTCAAATTCTGTCTAAAGTAGACATCTGTATCTATCATTTATATCTATACTACTTATATCTATATTCATATCATCTGTGCATGTATCTATGTTTCTTACTAGATGTATTCTATGTTATGCAACTATATATAAATCTATGGTAGGGATTCTTAAATTTTGTCTACTCATGAACCCTTTTCATCCAAGAAATTTTTATGTGGCCTTGGGTATATAAGTATATAAAACAGGTATATAAGAAAAACCTAAATGGTACAGTGGATAGAGCACTGGTCCTAGAATCTGGAGGATCTGAGTTTAAACGTGGCCTCAGATATTTAATACTTACTAGCTGTGTGACAAAAAACCCAAAAAATCAAATCAAATAGGTAAACAAATAAAACATTTCCTGATAATCATGATTTTGCAACCCCTGCATTCATTTAGGAGATTCCATCTAGGATTATGAACCACAGTTTAAGAAGCTGGGACTTATACTATCTATGGGTATAATGCTATATTTAATTTTAGTTGATAAGAGATGGTATCTCATGATCTTTGGACCTATGTCACATATATCAATATCTACATATCTATATGTGTGTATATATATATATATGTATATGCACATATATATATATTTATATTTATATGTATGTCTACATCAATAGCTCTTGTTGGACTTGAAATCCATAATTCTAGTGACATGTAATTCTAGAGAGGTTGCCTACCATAAGTGGTGGGAGGTAGGTGGAGATACATGGATTCAAATCCTAGAGAGTAGAAATTCTGACTGTCTACTGTTGAAGAGGTCATCACAAGTGAAGGGAGTAGAGTGGGGCCAGGTAGTGAACCACTCATTTATATGTAGTCACCAAAGTACTATGCCCCAATTTCAGCTCTGGGAAAAAGCATACTACCTGGTAGTTTTACATTTTAATGAATTATTCTTTCTAATTAGGTGCTAAATTCAGCTAAAGGAGTACAAGTGCTAATAGTGCCCCCTATATTTTGGGATCCTATGGGAAAGCCCTGATTGCCCTGCCCTAGTTATGGATCTGCTTTGAGTACATGAGGACAAAGTTTAAAAATAGACTCTTTATGGCAAAAAAAAAAGTCAACTAAAATTTTTCACGTTTTGGGTGAATTTGGAAGGATTTATTCATGGTGTTATTTGAAAAATGCATTGATGAGAGCGTGTAGGAATTGAGATGGTTGCCAGGGAGGGAAGGTAAAAAGTATGTGTGTTTGTGTGTGTGTGTGTGTGTGTTTCCATTTCTTCCCTTTCCCTACATACATTCAACCACCCTCAGTATTGTGGATAGTGACTAAGTTGAAGCTCCAGCCACTGATCCTAAGGATCAGGGGATAGGAACACTTGCAGGACTATTGGATTCAGTTCAACAAGAATTTAGAAAGTAGTGAGAAGAGGTCATTTTTCAGTGGCTAAAGTACAGTGCCAAAGCAATAAGACTTTGCTGATAACAAATGTCACAATAAAGACGGTAAGCTAGCTGAGCAGAAAGAACACTTGTACAGATAACTCTGAGAGCTAGCTATTCTTTCCCAAGATCTCCTCTGGCTGAGCTGGAACATAAGGTAAGCTAAGGAGGTTAGGCTTTTGTCCACCACCCACCACACCTGCCTTCCTGTCTATTATGCCTTTCTACCAGTAGCAGATTCTGTTTGTTTTGTATACCAGGTCCTGAGATAAACATTAGAAATACAAAAAAGTCACTGGAACTTTTGGAACTAAGCATCCTTAGGAGAAAGAAAAGAAGTGCTTAATGGGTCTAGGGGATTTCATCACCTTATAAGACAGGCAGAAGAGAGAAAAAAAGATGCGCCGAAAAGAAAAAGGGAGGAGCAAAAAGGAACGTGCCACAATGGCCTTAATGCTTGCAGATCTGAATCGATTTCCACTGGCTGCTCCAATGTCCTTAAGGCCATAGGAATGTGCCTAAATCTTGTTCTGGATCATCCCTGGGATATCAGTATTTCTGTCATTGAGCAGGACATAATTAAAACATTTAGAGCTAGAAAGAAACTTGGAGCTCATATGGTCTAAATTGCCTTTTTTGTAGATGAGGAAATGGAGGTTCACAAAGATTAAGTGCTTTGCTAAATAACAGCAATTGGAATAATTGGAAATTATTTCAATAATTTCCAACAGTAAATTATTGGAATTTACTGTTTCAGTAACAGTGGAAGGAGCTCAGATGAGTCCATGGCACACTAACTCTTTGATTGTAAGGCAACTGGGTTCTCAAAGTAAATAAATTCACACTCACATACCCAAGTCTTTCATTGTAGGAATCAATCAATGGGTTTTGGTGAAGATCAGTGGGAAGAGTATTGGTTTTGCTTTTAGAGGAGTCAGAACACACTAGTTTGAATCAAAGACTTTGCCATTTCCTGTCTTTGTAATAGACAGTCCCAATAAATGAATGAAGGAATGAATTAATAAATGAAACGAATTCTTCACTTATCATGAACTTATTGTAAATTGAGATTGTTTCCTTTTTTGTATTTGCATCCCCAATTCCTAACATTACTTTGATTTGCATTTCCTATATTGGAGCTAGATTAGATAATTACCTAGTATCTGAAATCACAATTTTGATTCCTATGCTTGTGCACTCCTATAAACCAAACTATGTGTCTAGAATGTAGTCCTTCATCACTATCTTGGAATCTTTCTCATCCTTTGAAGATCAGATTATCTGCTGCCCATTTCTGGTCCATCCATTATCACTTTGTCTCTCACCAAAATTCAGATCCTCAGGTGGATCTGTGATCTCCCTATTGAGGTTATTCCCTCCAGTGATACAGACTGTAGCCCAACTGGGGCTACCTATCCTCAATTCTCTTGTCTATGCCTTCCCATAATTGGTCCACATGGGGGTAAATAATGTCTGGAGGGATGGGAGAGTATTCCCTGATATTTCTTGGCATCACAGGGAAACTCCTTAAGTTGCATCATAGCTAGTTAACATTGTATGTACAGTATCCCACCCTATCCTATCTATCCCTAGGAAAATTTAAGTTTTTCTAGGAAAGGCAATATTTTCTCTCTTTGTATCTCTAGTACCCGGAAGAGTATCTTGCACACAGTATTGAGTTTATTGAAATACTTATTTGTAAATTGAAATGTTTAGTTTATTTAATGCTTGTTGAAATCAGTACAGCATGGTTGAGTGGATAAGCTCTGAATTTGGAATCAGAAAGATATGAATTTAAATACATTTCTATTACTAGTTCTTCAAGCACAGAAAATTCATTAACTTCTGTATGCCTCAATTTCCTCATTTTAAAAATAAAGGTTGTGATAATGGTAGTATATTGATTTTTGAAAGAACCAAATGAGATAAATTTGCAGAGTGTTTTAAATGTTTTATCTGAATGTCAGCTATTATTTATTATTGCTGCTGTTGTCTAAGAACTAGCAGATAGATTAGAGGCTGTCTAGTTTTACCTGTTCAGGGATAGAAATTCCCTCCACGATGATCCTAACACATGGTCATTTAGACTCCACTTGAAAATATCCAGTGAGATCTTCAAGGTTGAATAAAGATTGGAATTTACACAAAATCTCAACTCGCCAATCCAAAAGTATTTATTAGGTGCTAACTATGTACCAGGTAAGGATTGGAGATATGAAGACAAAAAATGAAATATAGTTATGTCTGCAGAAGCTTGCATTCTATCCGGAGAGACATGTATTCATATAATTATATAGAAAATGGATGCAAAATAGCTACCAGGTTATTTTGTGCAGAGACATTAGCAACAACCAAAATTTGGGGATTTTCTAACCTGTAAACTTTCTGAGGAAATAGAATGTTTTCATTTTACCTTGGTGTCCCCAACATGCAAGGCAGCTAGGGAATGCAGTGTATAGAGTACTAAACTTGGAGTTGACAAGACCTGAATTTAAATCCAGCCTCAGACACTAGCTGTGTCACCCTGGGAAATCACTTAACGCTGGTTGCCTCAGTTTCCTCATCTGTAATATGAGCTAAAGAAGAAAATACCAAACCTCCAGTACCTTTGCCAAGAAAACCTCAAATGGTAAAGAGTTGAACACCAGAACAGCAATAATCCCAGTACTTATCTCATTGTCTTATACATTGCAGTTGCTCAGTATATCTTTGAATGAGTAAGTGATTGAATGGGGTGGCAGCTCTAATTCCACAACACATATGGCTTTCTGGGTCATCAGGATCATAAGATTCTATTTTACCATGCTGGCTCAGGTCATGCTGAATGGATTCTCAATAAGTGTATGGGGGGGGGGGGAGAGTAATCCCATCAACCAACCTTTGTGTAAGTACTATTCAAATATATTGCAGAACTACCTTCTCTTCCTTTTGAAAGGATGGTTTATCACCAAACTCTATCTTATTTATGGTCTGCACCTGGAGTTTCTTGCTGTGTCACAGCACTGCAGATTTTTAAGTTGTCATACATCTAGTATTTGTCAGATTCAGTATTTGAACCCCCAGGTCTTCTTGATTCCAAAGCTGTTTATTTTTGTCATTCTACCCTTTAAACTGGATCATAAAGCATGACCCATTGGAGTCAGACTTGGGAGTCAGATAATATGTGTTTGAAATCTGAGTATAATTTCTATCTGTGTTACCTTAGGTAACTCATTTCACATACTGAAAAAAAAATGACAAAATGACATGGTTGTATTACATAGCTTCTAAGGTCCGCTCCAGCTCTAAATTGTAAATTATTGGGTGACTCCAGGTAAGTTGTAATTCTGTTATCTCAGAGGTACCAGTCATCTCATCATAAAATGAGGGATCAGACAAAATGGATACTCTTCATGTTCATGTTCATTCCAGAGCTTTGATCCTATGATTTTTTGAGGTATAATCAAAAGCATTGTTATCTAACAAACCAAATCTTTGCCCATTTTAACATAAAAATGCCACATGCTGTCAGAATTGGAAGTCTGTTCTATTTTAGTTGAGCTTACAGATTCACTCCATCAAAACTTTGGAGATAATCACCATCTTTATATTTATAACCATTGTTTAGTGTGGTGTATTTGTGCCTAATAAACTTCCATATGGTCTCTCACTATGCCAGAAGTTGGCTAATCAAAGCTGAGGAACAAATTTCTAGGAAATGGTTGAAACCAAAATATATACATAGCCACATACATATTATAAACATTTACCCATGTACCCATACACGTATGCACACAAATATATGTGTGCATGCGTAGTAAAAATAAAAAGATATTGCATTGAAAGTCTTAAAGTACTATATAAATGTTAACTTAAATCTATGTGTCAATGAATGAAAATCACTTCTTAATAATTTAGTATGTGTTATGATTTCAAGTACCAAAGTGAATCAGTACCTGCCTTCAAGGAACTTCATTTCTAAAAATAGAGATAACACATAGGAAGAATGGGCAAGAAGGGATTAAAGAAGGGAGGGGAAAAAACTTGCTGCAAAGATTTTCTTCCCTCAGCTAAATATTTGTCTTCTAATTTGACTTGCTTTGGTTTCATTTGTATAAAACCTGTTTAATTTTATGTAATCAAATTTGTCCACTTTAATATATGTGAACCTCTCTCCCTTAGTCATGAAGTTTTCCTCTTTTTTGTAATTACAAAAAAGTATTCTTTTCATTACTTCTCTAATTTCTATATGATTGTGACCCTTTATATCTCAATCATTTACTGAGTTGGAGGTTATCTTAGCAGATGGTATAAGATGTTGCTTGATGCTTAATTTCTAGATGCTTTCCAGCTTAGTGAAGATGGTTGTGGTGATGTTTATGTTGTTGCTGTTGAATAGTGAGTATTTACCATAATAGTTGGATGTTCAGATTTAGTGAACATTACCTTGCTATGTTTACTTTTTTTCTATGTATTGTATACCTAGCCTAGAACTCCAACCTTGTAACAGGTACCATTAAGCAAAAGAAATGAACACATTGGATGTGTCTGAAAATGAATGGCCTCTTCTGCACCTCTATCTCTTAATGTCTCTCATTTTTTCTTTTGTATAGTGGGGATACCAATATGTATACTCCCTCCCTTAAAGTATTATTGTGAGGAAAGTACTTTGTAATCCCAAAGTAACTTAGGAACAGATGTAGTTATCTTAAACAACCATGTGTTATCATGAGCATTATTGGTTCTGGTTGCTATATAATGTTTTCTATGTATCCCATCTTCAAAGAGCAATAGTTTTATCAACTGCTAAAAATATTTTAAGTTGTTGTGAGTCACTACAATCTAGTACGGGTTTAACTGGTTAACTGTTTTGGCCCTAACTCTGGGGATTTTAACACATGACTGATCTGGTGTCTCCTTGCCCCAACCACTTTTATTTTGTGGAATAATTAGATTTAAATTTCCTGGCTCCCTGTTTTTCATTCCTTGATAGGCAACAGAGAATCTCTTCTCGTCACCAAGGCAGATGATGTTCGCTCCCTTTCTTCAATGGTGAAAGGAAGATCTCTTATTGGTGCTATATTATATATGTATATCTGTGTGTGTGTGTGTGTGTGTGTGTATGAGTAGATGATAGTATGTTATGTTATTATATATCATGTCATATAATGTCATGTCATGGAATACCATTTCACATCATATTATATTACCCAAGTAGCTTTGAGCCTTGTGTCCTCCTGCTTGTCTTGGTGTCCATGGAATCATAGGGGTAATGGGATCCTCTCCTCTCTGCTGCTTCCCATTGACATCCCTTCTTCTGACAATACCACCCTTCCCCCTTCTGCTGAACTTTTACCAGATGCTTTATAACTATTATTTAATTTGAATCTGACATTAATTCTGGAAGATGAGTACTATTTTTCTCCTTATTTCATAGATAAGGATGGACAAACATGCTAAATATTATGGCAGCAAATTTAATCAATTACTAATCATTAGCACTTATATAGTTCCTACTATTTGCCAGGCGCTGTGCTAAGTGCTTTACAGATAACTTGTTTTTGACTCTCATAACAACCCTAGGAAGTAGGTCCATTGTTAGCCCAATTTTACAGTTGAAGAAACTAATTTGCACAAAGTCAAACAGCTACTAATGTCTGAGGCCAAATTTGAACTCAGATCTTTCCAACAGAGTCCTCAAGGTTTGGCAACTAATTAAGTATGGAAGGATCAGGGAGAAAAAACAATCTTCCTCTTTATATATGTACTTTTGCTTTTATTTCTCTATCAGTAATCTATCAACAAATATTGATTATTTATTTCTTTGTTTAAGATACTTAGTATATAAAAACAAAAAAGAATGTTTCTTGTCCTCTAAGCTCTTGCATTCTATCAGAGGAGACAATGTGTACATGGTTAAAAATATACAAAAGATACAAAATAAATATAGAAACACAAGGCAATTTTGGAGGGGGAGTCACTAGAAGCTAGAGATTGTAGGAATCAAGAGAGTGATCAGAAACCTTTTTCATATGTGCCTTTGCTTTTATTTACCCATTACTATTCACTGTAGGCAAAAGCAATTAATCTCCCAACAAATATTGATTATGTATTTCTTTGTTTAAAGTAACTAGTCTATAAAAAACAAATATGAAACATTCCTTACCCTCCAAGATCTTGTGTTCTATCAGAAGAGACAATGTCTAAATGGATAAATATGTACAAAAAACACAATATATTTGGGAGGGGGGGTCGCTAGAAGCTAGAGGTTCTAGCAATCAAAAGAAAAAACCAGTGAAAAAACTTTTCCATCAAAGAAAGTACGTATATTTAGAACAAGTACAGGATACCAATGCTCTGTACCATGGAGCATAATGGGAGAAGGGTAATGTGTGAGGCATTTCTCCTCAGTACAATGTAAGCAGTAAGCCATCTTTCCCACCTACTCCCTGAATTATGTAACAGTTTCCATTTGAAACAGAGGTACAATGGCCTAAATTTATTATTTGATTGCACTGAGAAATGGATACTTGGATTAGAGGTCATTCCATTTGTACACATATTTTCCAATATATCATGAAATATTAAACTGTGGGGCAAGTTAAGTCAAATACTACATGGTCCAGAATTAAAGCATCAACTTTTAAAGCTAGATTCAATATGGATTATGATATTCACCATGAGTTTTTAAAGAGTCAGGTACTGCTAAGTCCTAAGCATATAAAAACAAAATTAAACAGTTTCTGTCCTCAGGGAACTTACAGTTTTCCAGAACTTACAACATTTACAGGAACATATATGTATAAAATATATAGAAGGCTAAAATATATATAGTAATATATAATATTAAATATAATATAATATATAAAAATAATATTAACTTACTAAGCACCTCCTGTGTGTCAAGACAGGTTTGGTTCTAGAGATTCAAAAACAAAACTAAAACAGTTCCTACCCTCAGAGACTTACTTTCTGTTAGACATAGAGAAGTATATATAAAATATATGTAAAGTAAAAATCAATCATCAAATGGTATTAATGGTTTCCATGCAATATGTCCTGTGTTAAGTACAGAAGTACAAAGACAAAAAAGCTAAAACGTTCCTTGCTTTCAGAGAACTTATGTTCTGACAGACATAGACATGTATATACAAAACATATGTAAAGTAAATATCAGTCAACTATTTATTAACAACTGCTTTGTGCCAGTCCCTAAACTAAATGCTAGAGAGAAATAAAGATTTAATTAAAACTATTCCTGCCCTGAAGAAACTTTACATTTCCTCTTGGGGAACTACAAGAAAGAGCTAACTGAAAGAAAAGTACTTCAACCCAATTTAAGCCGATCTTGATGATATTATAATCTAAGATATCAGGATTTTGTTCTCAGTACTCTCAATCTACCCATCTGACAAATATTTTATATGCAGGGCCCCATGGGAGGTGTTTATGATACAAAAATTCAAGCAATCCCCTACCTTCTAGTAGTTTATATTCTACTGGAACTCTTAAGGATTACTGTTAGCAAGAGGCAGAACCATGGTGATGGTTTGCTTAGATAGGAAACTAAGGAAAATGAAACCCAACAACTCTGAAAGTCTCACTTGGACCAATAGGGCAAACCCCGGGGCATTTTAAAACAATTCTTTGTTACTTATAGAAAACTGCCTAGCATAGAAAGCCAGTCTGTTCCTTTGAAGTTACAAATTTCCCCCCCTTAAACCTTATGAACATAAATGCAAGCACATCATCTTTAGGAAAGCTATCAGTCCACAAAAGAAGTGTTTCCTTGTTGTTTTCTAAGGTTCCAAAAATAGCCCAAGTTTGCATTTTATTTGGGAAAATGGCCTTATCTGTTTTGGTGGTGTGCTTTGGAACTGATTGATTGGTAATTATAATTCAGGTCAAGGTATACAGTAATAGAAGAGTTTGAGAGACTATTTAGTATAGCAGAGAGTGGGTAAATCAGTCTCAGGAAATCCATGACTTAAGTTCTGGTTTGGACTAATATGCATTATGTAATTTTGAATATGGTCTTTAACTTTTCAACACCTCTCTAAAATTTGAAATCACAGATAAGTTGCTGATCTGCAGATGGGAAGGAAAAATCAGAGCATCGGTGAATATGGATATGGAAGTCAACATACAGATATATTTTTGATTTGTTCTATGGAATATATCCCATTATAATAGGGCAGCTAAATGGCACAGTGAATGGAAAGCAGATCTTGGAGCCAAGAAGACGCATCTCCCTGAATTAAAATCTGGCCTTAGACATTTATTAGCTGTGTGATCTTAGGCAAGACATTTAACCCTTTTTGCCTAAGTGTTCTAAAGGAACTGGAGAAGGATATGGCAAGTCACTCCAGTTTTTTTGTTTTTTTTTTTTCCAAGAAATCCCAAATGGGGCCATGAAGAATTGGGTACGATTGAAAAATAACACATTGTGATGCTATATAATGTTGCATTGTATTATATGATACTGTTTCACACACACACACACACACACACAAACACACACACACATATATCATCTTACTTTGTATTAATATGTTATAAGGAAGGGTAATGAAGTGAAAATTCATATATATAGCATGTACTATATGCCAGACTGAGCTAAGCACTTTTTAAATGAAGATTATCTCATTTGATGCTTGGAACACTGAAATATAGGCACTATTATTATCCCCTATTTTATAGCTAAGAAAACTGAGGCAGATTGAGATCAAATAACTTGCTAGCAAGTGTCGGAAGCTGAATTTGAACTCAGGAAAAGAGTCTTTCTGATGACAGGCCTAGTTCTCACTCTGTCCACTGTAACAGCCTAATTAATTGAGCTCCTGAAGTAGTTTTTTTTTTTTTTTTTAATAAAGTAATGCCCTCCTTTCTTTTGCCATAAACCTTCATATATCTCTCTCAATATCAATCCCCACCCCTCCCCATACATCAAATCTATAGTATTTGTGTTACTAGTTAAACAATTTATTAACTCTGTGTCATTAACTAATAACAAAAATAGTTGACTGTTTTAGGAGTGTACAGTGGGAGAGAACAATTATAACTTCCCTTCAACTCTGAAAACACAGCTTGACCATTCAGCTCTTTCAGAAGTTTCTCCTCAAGGATTTTCTTCATAATGATATTTGTAAAATAAGGTTTACAATCACTTCTTTATTAAAAAAAAATTCTCTATAGTCTTTTCTTCCTAGCTAATTTACAAAGTTTCTCAGGAAAGTAGTTCAGTTAATTTTTCTCTTATCCATGGTACTCTCTCCTTTTTTTCCCTGTCTTTTTCTATTTTCCTCTTATCTTCCCTCTATACATTCCTCTTTTTCTCTTCCTTTCATCCTCTCCTTCTCCCTTCTCCCCCATCTTCTTTCAAATATCAACCACAGTTAAACTTTCTTGTCCTAAAAATCACTTTACCTCTTAAGAATACAATAAAATATTTGGTCTTTGGGGGAAAGTTTATTGATACTGGGCTTACATGTATCCATTTTTCCTCCTGATAGAATACAAAACTCACTGGAGGAAAAGACTCTCAGTTTGATATTTATATACCCAGAATTTAACATAGTGTCTGGAACATGGTGGGAACTCAAGTGTTTGCTGATTTATTGAGATTTCTTTGTGGAAAGAGAAAATGGCATTTATTTTCAGATGCAGTCACTACCTTGATTCTTTCTTCCCTTTGTTACAAGGGAGAGTTTAATACTAGGTTTAGAAAGTGAGGAAAGAGGGTTGTAAAATAATCAGACTTGACAATGATGTAAAAAAAGAATGACTTCAATAATATTTAAAAAAACATCAAGATAAAGGGGTGAATTATACTAGGTACAAGACACCAAAAACCCACTTTAAGGGCAGTTAGATGGCGCAAGGGAATAGAACACTGGCCTTGAAATCAGAAAAACCTGAGTTCAAATTAGACTTCAGACACTTAATACTTACTAGTTGTATGACTCAGAGCAAGTGAAAACCCCAAATGCCTTGCTTAAAAAACAGGAAGGAGGGAAGGAAGGAAGATAAGAAGGAAAGAGGAAAAGAGAAAGAATGAGAAAAATATATAAGGGAGAAAGAGAGAAACAAAGAAAGAAGGAAGGAAAAAAGAAAAAAGGAAAGAGAGAAAAAAGAGAGAAAGAGACAAAGAAAAGAGAGAAAAAAAGGAAAGAAGGGGAAATAAAGGAGAGAAAAAGAGAAAGAGAAAGGAAGGAAGGAGAGGAGAAGAAGAAAGGGAGGGAGGAAGGAAGGAATTTGGAGTGAGAGAATTTGGCTTCAAACTGCCTTTCTCTGTAACTTTCTTTCATTTAATCTCTGTTTTCTCACGTGCAAAATGAAATGATTGAATTGATATTCTAAAATGCCTCCCACCTCTAAATCTGGAATTTTCTGACTTCCTGGGCCTCATTTTTCCTCATCTCTAAAATGAATGCCTGGGGCTGGACCGCTTCTAAGGTCCTTTCCTGCTCCAGACTATGTTCTTTTCTTACTCTCTCTCTTGAGGACATAGTCCAGGACAAACAAGGTGATTCCGCCAGATAATCTCTAGCTGCCTTCTACCTGCAGATCCTATAAAATCATGATGTCTAAGGTCTCTTCAGGCTTAAAAAGTCTCTTCTTTGCCTAAGAATGTAAAGTAGAAATATAAAGAAAACATGTTATTTCTTAAATATCCTCTAGGCAGTTATTAGCTCAGTTCCGTTGTAGTTGGTTTATTGTGGGACATATTTTCCCCAGGGCTTTCTCTCCAAAGAGTACAAAATACTTCCCTGGCCCACAGAGCAAACTAGTATTATATAGACCTGTGTTTCATCAGGCCATCAGGAAGTGCAGGAGGAGAGCTCAGGTTCAAGCCAACTTGTTGCAGATGGGAACACATTAGTTGTCCAAACACATCCCTATGTGTGAGGAATAAACCAAGCCTAGCAGTTGGTGAGATGATATCAATGAAGTACCTAAAGTTTGGAATATTTACTTTTTTAAGGCAGCCTCATTAAACAAATGACTGGGTTGTCATAGCAACCAACATATTGGGTTTTCACAATTTAATTGATGTAGTTGGAAATTGAATGTAGAAGCAAAGGGGCTAGTTTCCTGGATATTTAACTTAGTATTTACTGTGGATAGGGATTTTTTTTTTGTTCTTGAGGCTCTTTGGAAAATGTCATTTCCAGATTTAGGAAAGGTGTAAGTTATGATACACCTGTGACATAAAAAATCTGTAGTGCATTTGCCTCTGAAACTCTGTAAAAATGGAATCTTCGCCTAGATATAAATGTTTGTGAGCCCATGTTTGTCGCTCATCATAAACCATCCTCCTACTCAGTCACATCAAAATAGTTTTCACTGGTGATAATTAACATTTCACACAGAAGATCTGCTCCTCACCCATACCATGGAGCCTGGTTTCTAGGCCCAGTCACCCAGATCTTACACTTAACACTCAGTTTGGCAGCTGGAGTTGATTTAGTAAGGAAAATATGGGATTAGGTTGCCCAGTTTTCTTTTCAAGTTAGGAAAACTGCTAATCTAATTATGTGATTATTTTGAATAATTTCTATAGTATAAATTGCACATACTAATTTGCAAAACTGTTGTCCAGAATTGATTTTATCTAGATCTAATCATACGTATTTTCTACATGTAATATGCAGAGTTGAGCTTTGCTAATTCTCTAGGCTTTTCTTCCTCTTCTCCCTTTGCCTTCTTTTTTTTCCCCCCCACCTCCCTACCCTCCATTTTAGACCTTCTGTGGATCAGAAATATAGCATCATTGGATCATGAGACCATAGATTTACAGCTGGAAGGCTGTCTGGCCTAACTGCATCATTTTACAAATGAGTAAATCAAAGTGTAATGATATTAAATGATTTGCTTATAAGATCACATAGGTAATTAACATCAGAAGATTTTCCTTTCCAAAACTGTTGTCCCATGCCTCTCAGTCGTTACCATGACGACTTCTAGGAGCCTTGAACTGGTAGACCAAAAGCCAGAATTTTTTTGATGTTTTATTTTTTATTTTTTATTAAAGCTTTTTATTTTTAAAACATATGCATAGATAATTTTCAATATTCCCCTTGCAAAACCTTGTATTCCAAATTTTCCCCCTCTCTCCCACTTTCTTCCCTAGACAACAGATAATTTATTATATGTTAAATGCATTGCAATTCTTCTATACATATTTTCACAATTATCATGCTGCACAAGAAAAATCAGTAGAAAATGAAAAAAATGCAAGCAAACAACAATAAAAAAGGGAAAATAATATGTTGTGATTCACACTCAGTCCCCACAGTCTTCTTTAGGTGCAAATGAAAAGCTAGAATTTCTACAAAACATTGAGAAGTGGAAGAACAGAGCCTTGATTTCCCATCTGTGACATATATGAAACAAATTTTAAAAGCCCTCTGGGGTTTCTCTTCTCTTTAACTGGTCAAATGGGTTCCTAGAGAGTGTCAGCCTACTTCTCTCCTCACATGAAATATGAGAGGCATCTTCCTCTTATGCACATAAGGCCTCTAAGGAGAATGGGTTCAGATTTAAAGTGTATCAGTAGTCAAGCACAGGTCTAGGGAATGCATAGGGCCATGGTGTCTCTTTCTACTCTGAACCTCAAAGGGCTTTTTCTCTTTGTAAAAGTTTACCTTAAGAGGAGCTCTTTATTGGCCTCCAGTATCAGTGTCTTTCTGCAGGGCCCATGAGAAATGAAGATGCTGATATCTTCAAGGACCTATCGTTCTGTTTCCATGGGCAGCCTTCCTTTCCATCATAGAGATTCACAATCCCTTAATGAATAAACTCAAAAGAGACAGAAATGATGCATTCTTGGGGATATATAGTGAAGATTCAGAAGGAGCATCAGGCAGTATTCCTCAAATATAGCAGTTTATAGTCATAAGCATCCCTTACTGCTTGAGAGGAAAACAAACACACATACAAACACAAACTAGAAGTGAGTCATGTCACTCCTAGGGCATCTACCTCAGTTTGGGATCAGCAACTGTCTCCTCAGACAGCTGGAAGACTTTTTATCTCCACACAGCACTAACCCTTCAATCACTTGTGCCCAGAAATAGCCTTATGTGTTGGTTTGAAACTGGGGAGAGAACATCTGCTTGTGTTTTGTATAACCCACCAAGAAGGGCAAATCCTAAGCACACACAGGGCTTTTGTGAGCCAGTTCTCCTATTATGCAAGGATGCAGGAAGTGCCTCACAGGGCAGTGGAGAGTTCCATCCTCACCTGTATAGGGATCAGGGTAGAGTCATGGCCAGGGGCAGGTTTGTGGCACAGTAGTTAGAATATTGGAATTAGCAACAGGAAGACTTATGTTCATAAATTCATATCTGACACTAGCCATGGGACCTGGGATAAATCACTTACCTTTGTATGCCATGGTTTTCTCATCTGTAAAATGAGCTGGAGAAGGAAATAGTAAACTAATCCAGTATCATTGCCAGAAAACCCAAATGAAGTCATGAAAAGTCACACATGACTGAAATGGCTCACAGTTACAAACATTGCCTTTTTTAGGTCTTTTGGAATCCCTGTGGTATAATGAATGCACTGTGAAAAGGAGATTCACTCAAAAGATAAACAAGCAAATTTGCCGTGTCATGGGTTGCAATTTTAATTGATTATTCCTTAGAAAGCAAAGGGTGTATACTTGGTTTATTCTTATAACATCTAACATCTAGGTGCCTATTTCTTCTCTCTCTTTTCCCATGGTTAAGAAAAAACAAAAAAAAAAAACAAAACACTAGACTAGCTTTTCTGGTATCTTGTCAGTATTATCTGAAACTTCCTGTCTCTACTACATTAAAACAAAAAATCCAGGAAAAAAAAAAGAAGGAAAAAAAAAAAACACTCTAGTTACTCTAAGTTAATTTCTTGCTTGGATAGTTAAGATGGAAATAGATATACTAGAGCAGCCTGCAGGAGGTAGGAGAGATCTCGATCCAAATCCCACTTCTGGCATTGATATGCTATGACATTGAATTAGTCAATCTCTCTAAGATCAATTTTCTCATTTATAAAATGAAGATGCAAATAATTGAAGTTCCTCCCTCAAGGTTGAAATGAATAGCAGATAGAAATGAATAAACAGTACTTCACAAACTATCACTTATGTTATATAAATGTCAGTTATTAGATCACATCTCAATGCCATCCTCAAAATCATTCTTTGATTTAATTTTATTACAACAGCTTGTAGGTATTTTGTACTTCATAATTATTCTCTTTTACTGTCTTAATTTGTGAACATTGTACCACATCATAGTTACCATGTCTTCCCCTCCCATTTTTACTCTGAAAGAGGAAAAAACATGATATATCTTAGTAAATCATTGAGATGCTCATACTAATTTTCTCAGAAACAAATTTTCTTTTTCCCCCCACTTAATAATTTAGTTTCTTTTCCAGTTACACTAAAGGATAGTTTTTAGCATTGATTTTTCAGATTTCGAGTTCCATGGAAATTGAATGGATGCCCATCAATTGGGGAATAAGTTATAGTCTATGAATGTTATGGAATATTATTGTTCTGTAAGAAATGACCAACAGGATGATTTCAGAAAGGCCTGGAGAGACTTACATGAACTGATGCTCAGTGAAACAAGCAGAACCAAGAGATCATTGTACATGGCAACAAGACTATATGGTGATCAATTGTGATGGACATGGATCTTTTCAACATTGATTCAGATCGGTTCTGTTGTTCAGTAATGAAGAGAGCCAGGGAAAGGATTGTGGGAACAGAGTGTGGAGCACAATATGGCATTTCATTCTTTCTGTTATTGTTTGCTTGCATTTTTGTTTTCCTTCTCAGGTTTTTGTTTCTTTCTAGATCTGATTTTTCTTGTATAGCAAGATAACTGTATGGATATATACATATATATGTGTGTATATATATATATATATATATATATATATATATATATATATATATATATATATATGTGTGTGTGTGTGTGTGTGTGTGTGTGTGTGTGTGTATACACACACCTATATTGGATTAACCATATATTTTAACATGTATTGGAATATCTGCCATCTAGGGGAGGGGGAAGGGGAAAGGAAGGGAAAAGTTGGAACAGAAGGTTTTACAAGGATCAGTGTTGAAAAATTACCCATGCATATGTTTTGTAAATAAAAAGCTATAATAAAATATCTAATTAAAAAAAAAAGAAATGATGAGCTGGCTGATTTCAGAAAAGCCTGGAGAGATTTACATGAACTGATGCTAAGTGAAGTGAACAGAACCAAGAGAACATTATACACAGTAACAACAAGGTTATGTGATGATTAATTGTAATGGACTTGGCTTTTCTCAAAAATGATGTGATTCAAGGTAATTCCAATAGACTTGTGGTTGGAAAATGCCATCCACATCCAGAGAGAGAACTGTGGAGACTGAATGTGGACCAACTTTTCTGTGGTTGTTTGCTTGTTTGTTTTTTCTTTCTCATGTTTTTTCTCTTTTGATCTGAGTAGAAATTTGTTTAGAAGAATTGCATATGTTTAACATCTATCAGATTGCTCCCTTGGGTAAGGAAGAGGGAAGGAGAAAGGGAAAAAATTTGGAACACAAGGTTTTGCAAGGATAAATATTGAAAACATTTTGCATTCATTTGGAAAAATAAAATAACAGTATGTGATTTTTTAAAAAAAATCTTTTAAAAAGGTAACCAAGAAAGTAAGGACAGTGGAAAGCATGAGGCTTTAGATTTAGTTGAAGAAATTGAGGGCATTTAGACTAAAGAAGAGAAAACTTGGGAAGAACATGATGACTGTCTTCAAGTATTTTAAGGGTTGATGAATTGGGAGAGGGATTAAAGCTGTTCTTTGTCCCCATGAGCAGAAGTAGGAGCAACTAATTGAAGAGAGAGGAGAAAAAAAAGATTTTGAATTAGAAATTTTTCTCCTTCCTCCTTCCCTTCCCTCTTTTCAAGATAGTAAGCAATCTGACATAGGTTATATATGTACAATCATATTGAATATATTTTATATTAGTCATATTGGAAAAGAAAAATCAGAATAAAAAGGAAAAACCATGAGAGAAAAAAATAAAAAGTGAAAATAGTAGCTTTCAATCTGCATTCAGTCTCCATACTTTTCTCTCTTCATACTACTTTCCATCACAAGTCTGTTGGAGTTGTCTTGGATCACTGTATTGCTGAGAAGAGCTAAGCCATAGATGATCATCACACAATGTTGCTGTGTACAGTATTTTACTGGTTCTGCTCACTTCATTCAGCATCAATTTCTATAAGTCCAGGCTTTTCCTGAAATCTGCCTGTTCATCATTTCCTGAAATCTGCCTGGTATTCTGTTACAGTCATAGATAAGTTTTTCAGCCATTCCCCAATTAATGAGCATCCTCTCAATTTCCAGTTCTTTGCTACCACAAAAAGAGCTGCTATGAATGTTTTTGTTAATTTTTTCCATTTTTTACCATTTTTATGACTTCTTTGATATAATGACCTAGTAGTGGTATTCCAGGATCAAAAGGTATTCTACAATTTTATAGCTCTTTGGGCATAGTTCCAAATTGCTCTCCAGAATGGGTGGATCAATGTACAACTCCTCTAACACTGCATTGATGTCCCAGTTTTCCCACATGCTTTTCAATATTTACCATTTTTCATTTCTGTCATGATAGCCAATTTGATTGGTATGAGGTGGTACCTCAGACTTGTTTTAATTTGCATTTCTCCAATCAATAGTGATTTAGAGCATTTTTTTCATGTGACTATACGTAGTTTTAATTTTTTCATCTGAAAACTGCCTGTTCATATCCTTTGACCATTTATCAATTAGGGAATGTCTTGTGTTCTTATAAATTTGATTCTGTTCTCCATATATTAAGAAATGAGGCCTTTATATCTCCAAAATATATAGGGAATTGACTCTATAAGAAATCAAGTCATTCTCTAATTGATAAATGGTAAAGAATATGAACAGACAATTTTTGGATGAAGAAATTGAAACTATTTCTAGTCACATGAAAAGGTGTTCCAAATCATTATTGATCAGAGAAATGCAAATTAAGAAAACTCTGAGATACCACTACACACCTGTCAGATTGGCTGAGATGACAGAAAAAGATAATGACAAATGTTGGAGGCGATGTGGGAAAACTGGGACACTGATGCATTGTTGGTAGAGCTGTGAATGGATCCAACAATTCTGGAAAGCAATCTGGAACTATGCTCAAAAAGTTATCAAACTGTGCATATCCTTTGATCCAGCAGTATTACTCCTAAAGAAATACTAAAGAAGGGAGAGGGACCTGTATGTGCAAGAATGTTTATGGCAGCCCTTTTTGTAGTGGCTAGAAACTGGAAGATGAATGGATGCCCATCAACTGGAGAATAGTTGGGTAAATTATGGTATATGAATGTTATGGAATATTATTGCTCTGTAAGAAATGACCAGCAGGTGGAATACAGAGAGGCTTGGAGAGACTTACATCAACTGATGCTGAGTGAAATGAGTAGAACCAGGAGATCATTAAATATTTTAACAACAATACTACATGATGAACATTTCTGCTGGATGTGGCTCTCTTCAACAGTGAGAGGATCCAAATAAGTTCCAATTGATCTGTAATGAACAGAACCAGCTACACCCAGAGAAAAAACACTAGGAAATGAATATGGAGCACATATTGCACTATCTACTCTTTCTGTTATTCTTTGCTTACATTTTTTTTCTTCCCAGATTATTTTTTACCTTCTTTCTAAACCCGATCTTTTTTGTGCAACGAGATAACTGTATAAATATGTATACATATATTGTTTTTAACATATATATTAACATATTTAACATGTATGAGACTACCTGCCATCCAGGGGAGGGGGTGCAGGGAAGGAGGGGAAAAATTGGAACAGAAGTTTTTGCAAGGTTCAATGTTGAAAAATTACCCATGCATATGTTTTGTATATAAAAAGCTATAATTAAAAAAAGGAAAAAAAAAAGAAAAGAAATGAGACCTTTATAGGAAACATTGGCTGTAAAAATTATTTCTCATCTTTTTTATTTCCCTTCTAATTTTGACTGCACTTGGCTTTGTTTGTGCAAAACCTTTTTAACTTTATGTAATCAAAATTATCCATTTTGTATTTCATAATGTTCTGTATTTCTTATTGGTCATATATTCCTCCCTTTTCCCAAAAATCAGACAAGTAAATTATTCCTTACTCTCCTAATTTGCTTATATAGCACTACCCATTATGTCTAAATCATGAACCCATTTTTAAACATATCTTGGTATGGGATGTGAAGTGGTTTCTGGTTTCTGCCATATTATTTTCCAGTTTTTCCAGCAGTTTTTGTCAAATAGTAAGTTCTTTTCTCAGAAGCTTAGAGTCTTTGGATTTATCAAACTATAGATTACGGTAATCATTTATTACTGTGTCATACATACCTAATCTATTCCCATGATCCATCACTCTATGTCTTAGCCAGTACTAAATAGTTTTGATGATTGCCACTTTATTATACAGTTTGAGGTCTGGCACAGCCAGGCCACCTTCTTTTGCATTTTTTTTTTTATTAATTCCCTTGATATTCTTGACCTTTTGTTCTTCCAGATGAATTTTGTTAGTATTTTTCTAGCTATATAAAATCTCAGCAGCATTTTTGAAATGGCATTTCCATGAATTATGAAGTCATCTAGAGTTCTGGAGGAGGCGGGGTATCTATGGTGCAAAAAATCATAATGGAGGTTGGGGGTACAGTCAACTCAACCACATTGCTGTCCCTGTTAGCTGTGCATGTTATTAATCACTTACTATGTGCCAGGTACTGTGCTAAGAACTTAGAACATAAATAAGGGCATATTAAAAAAACAAAAATTAAAAAATTATGTTTCTGCTCTTAAGGATTTATACTCTAATAATAAAAGCAATATAAAACCAGCTATTTACAAGTAAGATATTGTTTTTTTTTCTCTAGCTCTTGATTTTATTTTCTTTATTTTTAAAATATTTTAATAGTTTTTATTTACCATATATATGCATGGGTAGTTTTACAACATTGACAATTGCCAAACCTTTTGTTCCAATTTTTCCCCTCCTTCCCCCCACCACAGATGGCAGGTTGACCAATACATATTAAATATGTTAAAGTATAAATTAAATACAAAATATGTATACATGTCCAAACAGTTGTTTTGCTGTATAAAAAGAATCGGACTTTGAAATAGTGTACAATTAGCCTGTGAAGGAAATCAAAAATGCAGGCGAACAAAATTAGAGGGATTGGAAATTCTATGTAGTGGTCCATAGTCATCTCCTAGAGTTACTTTAGCTGGGTGTAGCTGGTTCAGTCCATTACTGCTCTATTGGAACTGATTTGGTTCATCTCACTGTTGAAAATGGCCTTGTAAGTCTTTTCAGGTCTTTCTGAAATCATCCTGTTGGTCATTTCTTACAGAATAATAATATTCCATAACATTCATATACCACAATTTATTCAGCCATTCTCCAATTGATGGGCATCCACTCAGTTTCCAGTTTCTAGCCACTACAAAGAGGGCTGCCACAAACATTCTTGCACATACAGGTCCCTTTCCCTTCTTTAAGATCTCTTTGGGATACAAACCTAGTAGTAACGCTGCTGGGTCAAAGGATATGTACAGTTTGATAATTTTTTGAGCATAGTTCCAAATTGCTCTCCACAATGGCTGGATGTATTCACAGTTCCACCAACAATGTATCAGTGTCCCTGTCTTCCCACATCCCCTCCAACATTCTGCATTATCTTTCCCTGTCATTCTATCCAATCTGACAGGTATGTAGTGGTATCTCAGAGTTGTCTTAATTAAGCAAGATATTGTTGTTCAGGTTTTTTTTTTCAGTCAAGTCTGACTCTTCACGAATCCATTTGGGGTTTCCTTGGCTAAGATAAAGGAGCACTTTGTCATTTCCTTGTCCATCTCGTTTTACAGATAAGGAAACTGAGGCAAACAGGGTTAAGTGATTTGCTCATAGTCACCCAACAAATAAGTGTCTAAGGCTGGTTTTGAACTTAGTTCTTCATGACTCCAGTCCTAGCACTCTATTCATTATGCTACCTAGCTACTCTGCTATATCTATATATCTACACATATATCTACAGATAAGTATATAGAGATATATATGTAGATATACACACATATATTAGAAAGGATAGAATGGATATAATCAGCAGAGAAAAGGTACTGGGAGAACTAGAAAGGGATCTTGCAAAAAGTGGAATTCAGCTGAGGCTCAAAAGAAGCTGGGGAAAGTAAAAGGCAGAGATGAGGAGGGAGAACCTCCCAGCAAGGATGGTTGCTGTCCTTCATTCTTGAAGAGTTCCAAAATGTCATCACTATATTACAAGTTACAGTGAGTCCAACCATAGCAGATCAGACCAATACAAGCTTGAATGCTCCACCACAGGTTAGGCACACATAGGCCATGTGAGCATTTAGGGTGGATTCCCTCAGTTTATACATCTCACATTTTTGGAGGTCGTCTTTTCTCATAGAGCACTGCACTTTCTCTATAAGAGTATGCCATACTGGGTGGCCCTGTGCCAGTGTCTCCCACATCACACAATGAAATCCAGAGTTCTTAAAGAGACCTTGAGAGTGTCCTTTTCCTGACCACTTGATGAGCACCTGCCATATGTGAGTTCTCCATAAATTACTAATTTTGGTAAGTGTATGTTTGGCATTCAAACAGTATGGCCAGCCCCTAGAATTGTGCTCTCTGCTGTAGAACCTGGCAAGGATAGCCAGCCAATGGAATTACTCCCTCCGTTAATGGAGCTGAGTCCTTAGTTTGGCTTGTAATGACCTTCTCCATCTGACTCCAGCCTGCTTCTCCAGATGATTTTATAAGACTCCCTTTCACACACTCTCCCACCACCTTACATTGGCTATTGCCAGGATTGAAATGTGCTCCTCTTGACCTCTGCCTATGTGAATCCCTTCCTTCTTTTACCTCCTCCAAGGCACCTCCTCTGAGAATACCCTGGGATCTCTCCGGGCGTTCATGTGATGATTTTCTTCAAATCACTTTGCGTTGTTTTATTTGCACAGCTCTAATGGAATGTAAACTCCTGATGCAACTGTTGGTACATGTTTGAGCTTTAAGGCCTCGTGCAATATCCTAGATATTACTAAGAGACAGTCTGTATCTGTGATTTAATTGGAGAAGAAAATCCCATCCCTCCAAAAATATTATTTAGCTTGAATCACATAGCAAATAGTGGGAAAATCCTTTGGCTACCAGATCTCAAGACATTTCCATTTTCTTTTAGCTAGTTAACACTTTCTTGAATAATCTTGCTTAAAATGGAGGACATTTTTACCTTGAATTTTTACTCAATATAGTACGATTAGAAAAATAAATATTCTGATTTTTCATTGGATCTTTAATGTTGCCCATTTAGGACATACCTCCAGTGATTTAAATTGAAATTCATCCTTGCCTACTTATCTTGTTTTACCCTTGTCATTGTCCTCTGACAAGCTGGTTATCGGGGGTCCAGCCAGTGGAATGGGAGCTTTTTTATGTCTTGGACCTTTCATCTGTCAACCTTTGTGCTTGTCAGAAGAAACTATTCATCTCCTTTTCTGAAGGAAATAAATGAAGAAGAAACATAAGTTAACAAGTGAGAGCTGAACTTCCTCACCTGAGTTGTAAGCTTCTTGAAGACATAAGAATGTTCCTTTAACTTCTTTACTATTATCCTTCTTCCACATATCCCAAAAGCATTAGAAAAATAGTGTGAATATCAAGCATCTGATAAATGCATGTTTAGATGAATTTTAAATAAATTGCTGAATTCTTTATTAAATATCTATAGGATCATCTGGAATTTGACTACTTTGTTAACAATATCCCTATTGCTTTCTTCTGAGGTTCATACTTTTTATTGGAGTTTTATTTCAGGGATAAGATTGTTGTGTAATAGGATTCCCATTATAGCTTCTCCTGGAACTGCATGATTTCCAGCTAGAAATGACCTTATCTGTAATGCAGCCCTCCTCAATCCCTTTATAGATGAAAACACCCAGAGAAGTTACATCCCTGAAGTCACATAAATAATAAAAGGTGGAAATGGGAATTCTAGGTCCTCTAGCTCCAAATCCTGGGCTCTCCCAGTACTCTTCTTCCTTTTTTTCCCTATGGAGAAATGTACCTTTACTAGTGGAGAGATACCTTATTTTGGATTCTGGTCCTTAATTCATCTTTGCTGAATTAATTATTTTGTGAAATGAAATTTTAGCATTTGGTTAAATTTTTATTGAGCAAAAAACTATAGATTTTTGAGTTCTGATTTAATATTCAACAAACACTGAATTGAGAAAGCCAGATGTTCATTTTTATGAACATCTCCATGCCCTTTGTAGTGTTGATATTTAGAAACTAAATTTCAGGTTATTTACCACTATTGTCTTTGGCAAAGAAATTTCAGAACATTTATTAAACAGCCACAATATATGACATTGTTTTAGATGCTGGGGACAAAAGATAGGTAGCACTTATATAATACTTGATTTAAATTAATCAACTCATTCAGTGCCATACCAAACTGCCAAGAAATTACAGAGATAAAAAAAAATGACAAAGTTCATATGGAAGAATAAAAGGTCAAGAATTTCAAGAGAATTGATGAACAAATGCAAACAAAGTTGGCCTAGTTGTACCAGACCCAAAACTATATGGTAAAGCAGCGATCATCAAAACCATTTGGTACTGGCTGAGAAATAGAATAGTGGATCAGTAAAATAGGTTAGATTCATGAGACACAATAGCCAATGACTATAGTAATCTAGTGTTCGATAAACCCCAAAACTCCAGCTTCTGGGATAAGAATTCACTATTGGACAAACATTGCTAGGAAAATTGGAAAACAGTATGGCAAAAACTAGGCATTGCCCAATGCCTAACACCCTATACCAAGATAAGATCGAAATGGGTTCATGATTTAAATATAAAAGGTGATACTGGGAGGACTGATAAATGGCCCTGAAAAATCTTTCTTATTAGAATGTAAGCTGCTTGAGGTCAGGATTTTCAGAGGGCTGAGCTAGGAGTCGTTAGTGGAAGCTACAAAGAAGCTGATTTAGGCTTGATGTTAGCAAAGATTCCCTGAGAGTGAGCCCATCCTGAGGCAGAATGGACTTCCTGAAAAAGTAGCTTCTTATGAGAAGTCCTCAAGCAAAGGCTAGGTTGCCACTTGTCAGGTATACTACAGAAGAAATTAATGTTCAGATACAAGGAGAACGTAATGTAATTGATCTTCCATCTTGATAATGTATTTTTTTCTCTTTGTACTCCTATTACCTAATATAGTATCTTGCTTGTTAAACTTTTTTAATTTGAATTTGTCATTGGACATTTTGTGATCATTGGAGTATGTTTCATTGGACATATATTGAGAGATTAAAGGACCTGAGTTTAAATTATACTTTTGTCACTCCCTAAGTGACCTTGGCAAGTAACTTAACCTCAATGAGCCTAGATTAGATCATCTATCAAGTTAACAAGGATTAGATGGTATTTTCTATCTGTGATCCTGTGACTTCCAATGTCTCTGAAGCTTGGAATCTTTGCTTTATTGGAGGATTTGGCCTATAAATCTTTTGACTGTCTATTTTTTCTATGCTACTTTTTCTTCTTTGAGCTGTTTCCCATAATTCCCTTCATCTCCTTTATAGTATCCAGTCCTTGTCTTGCTTAGTTGAAGTTCCTTCCTATGATAAAACAAAATGATTCTAAGGTTATTTCTGTTCTTTCTCTCTCTCTCTCTCTCTCTCTCTCTCTCTCTCTCTCTCTCTCTCTCTCTCTCTCTCTCTCTCTCTCTCTCTCTCTCTCTCTCTCTCTCTCTCTCTCTCTCTCTCTCCTGTTATGAAGGAGCATTTAAAAAGACTAGTTCTGTTCAAATAGCTTGAGAATTTCTGATTCCTCTGTTAAAGACAAAGTGAGATACAGGGGGTTGGTATAAACAACAGCATTCTACAAAGTAAAATTGGCTTTCTCTCTGAACTGCCCCTTATCTCACTGCAGTTCACCAGTAAGTCTTAATCAGAAATCATCCTTACAAAAGAATTACAGAATCCCTGATCACATCATCTTATTGGGCACAATACAGTAGCCTATATTTGATGTATCATCCCACCAACTGCCAAGTTTTATTCATTGCTCAAGACAAGATAGCAGATCCCACTAGTGCTGAGTCAGACTGAAGTGTTTGTGCAGTGAAATCACCGCACATCTGGTCTGTTCCAGCTTTCTACTCTTGATATAATAATGTTTAATATATTAGAGAGGCAGCAGTGGTGTTATAAGGAAGGTTCTGGGGTTCAAGGCAGGAATCAGTCGATTAGAAATCCTTTATTAAGCATTACTGCATTCTGAGGGCAGTTAGTTAGTTGATACAGTGGATAGAATGCCAGGGCTAGAGTCAGGAAGACCTCAGTTCAAATCTAACTTTAGATACTTACTAGCTGTGTGGCCCTGGGCAAGTCACTTTATCCAGTTTGCCTCAGTTTCCCTATCTGTAAAATGAATTGGAAAAGGAAATGGCAAAAAGTGTCTTTGCTGAGAAAATGAGAAAATCCACAAAAGAAGAATTTAGGACCAAAGAAAATACAAAGAGCATTACAAAATGTAAAATAGGTAGTTTTTTATTATTTTAAAAAAGTTTTTGCACAAACAAAAACCAATGCAAACCAAAATTTAAAGGAAAGGAAAAAACTGGGAGGATTTTTTTTTTTTTTGCAACAAGCATGTCTGATAAAGGCCTCATTTCTCAAATATATAGAGAACTGAGTCAAATTTATAAAAAAAAATACAAGTCATTGATAATTGGTCAAATGATATAAATAGGCAGTTTTCAGACAAAAAAAAAACAACCCAACACTGTCTGTAGTCATGAAAAAATGCTCTAAATCACTATTGGTCAGAAAAATGCAAATTAAAACAACTCTGAGGTACCATCTCGCACCACTCAGAGTGGCTAATATGACAAAAAGGGAAATTGTACAATGTGGGAGAGGATGTTATCAAGGAAACAGATATTCTCATGTCTGTGAAAATATATATATATATATATATATATATATATATATATATATATATATATATATATATAATGTATGTGAACATGTATTAGAGAAATGCAAAGTACTTTGGAAGTAGGAAAAATAGCTAGAGGTGGAAATCAGGAAATGCCTCATACAGAATGCCCAGGATCAAATACAGCCTCTGATATTTACCACATAGGTGACCCTGGCCACCCCACTTAATGTGTTTGGTTCAGGCAACTTTTTCTTTTATGTACTAAGATATATGGACTCTTATCTGTATTGATGGAGAAAGTTCCCATGTGGGGAATTCTTTGTAAGGATGAATTCCCAGAACCTTCCTGTATTTTCACAGTGCAGTTCAACACAAAACCATCTATACATAAGACCTTGGAGATACAAAGACACTAAATAGTCCCTCTCCACAAGGAGCTTATATTCTATAGGTAGGATACAATATAGACATGTTCCTTGTTATTATATTTAAGCTGCAAAAGTGGTGATTCCATCCCTTAAGAGCTCAGTGGGGGTTTAAAATCACTTACTCAGATTTTTGTCTCTGTAATTTTTAATGCTTGAAAAAGTTGGCATACTTCTTCATGATGACAATATTTTAGATTATTTTGGGATGAACCTCATAGAATTTATACAAAGTAATCATGTATTAATCAAAATGATATGATTAAAATTAAACTTGATTGAAACAGCATGGACAGAATCCATTTAAAGCATGATTAAGTGCATTAATAAGTTCTTAGAGAAGTGTCATGCTTTATCATGTTGGCTGCCATTAGCTTCACAAAGCTATATGGAGTGGCCATGGCCTTATGAATTCAAATTTTGCTTTAGACATTTGCTAGCTGTGTGATACTGAACCAGTCACTTAAGCTCTTTGCTCTTCAGTTTCCTAATTTTTCTAATGAAGACAGTTGGACTCTCTAACATCTAAGGTCCCTTCTTGCTCCAAATCTGTGATCTCATTAGGCACAATATAGTATAGAGATGAAAGCCCCAGACTTGTAAGAACTGAGTTCAAATGTTAGTTCTGATCATTATTAGCTATGTAACAGACCAGAAGTCACTTCAGTTTTTCTCTCACCTCATCTAGATGTTGCCCAGTGTAAGAGTCCAATCTGGGACCCACACTTAACACCACATACCAAGATAAGATCAAAATGGGTCCATGATTTAGGCATAAAGAACGAGAATCATAAATAGATTAGAGGAACAGAGAATAGTCTACCTCTCAGACCTGTGGAGGAGGAAGGAATTTGTGCCCAAAAGAGAACTAGAGATCATTATTGATCACAAAATAGAAATTTTTGATTACATCAAATTAAAAAGCCTCTGTACAAACATAACTAATGCAAACAAGATTAGAAGGGAAGTAACAAATTGGGAAAACATTTTTACAGTTAAAGGTTCTGATAAAAGCCTCATCTCCAAAATATATAGAGAACTGACTCTAATTTGTATGAAATCAAGTCATTCTCCAATTGATAAATGGTCAAAGAATATGAACAATTTTCAGATGATGAAATTGAAACTATTTCCACTCATATGAAAGAGTGTTCCAAATCACTATTGATCAAAGAAATGCAAATTAAGACCACTCCGAGATACCACTACACACCTGTCAGATTGGCTAAGATGACAGGAAAAAATAATGATGAATGTTGGATGGGGATGTGGGAAAATTGGGACACTGATGCATTGTTGGTGGAGTTGTGAAAGAATCCAACCATTCTGGAGAGCAATCTGGAATTATGCCCAAAAAGTTATCAAAATGTACATACCCTTTGACCCAGCAGTGCAACTACTGGGCTTATATCCCAAAGAAATACTAAAGAAGGGAAAGGGACCTGTATGTGCCAAAATGTTTGTGGCAGCCCTTTTTATAGTGGCTAGAAACTGGAAAATGAATGGATGCCCATCAGTTGAAGAATGGTTGGGTAAATTATTGTATATGAATGTTATGGAATATTATTGTTCTATAAGAAATGACCAGCAGGATGAATACAGAGAAGCCTGGAGAGACTTATATCAACTGATGCTGAGTGAAATGAGCAGAACCAGGAGATCATTATATACTTCAACAATGATACTGTACGAGGTTGTATTCTGAAGGAAGTGGATATCTTAGACAAAGAGAGGATCTAATTCAGTTCCAATTGATCAATGATGGACAGAATCAGCTACACCAAGAGAAGGAACCCTGGGAAATGAGTGTGAACTGTTTGCATTTTTGTTTTTCTTCCCAGGTTATTTTTACCTTCTGAATCCAATTCTTCCTGTGCAACAAAAAAATTCGTTTCTGCACACATATATTGTGTCTAGGATGTACTATAACATATTTAACATGTATGGGAATGCCTGCCATCTAGGGGAGAGGGTGGAGGGAGGGAGGGGAAAATTTGGAACAGAAGGGACTTCAAGGGATGATGTAAAAAATTGCCCATGCATATGTACTGTCAAAAAATGTTATAATTATATAATTAATAAAAAAAGAAATAGGGAAAAAAAAGAAAAAAGCATCCAAACTGAAGAGAGATTCTCTATAGATAATGAAATATGTTATACTCCTACTTTATTGGTGACCTTTTCTCTGGTTCACCAAAGAGCTTCCAGGATGAGATCTATGGCTACCCACAAGAGTTTGGCCGGGCAGTCCACTCAACAAAATCCATTTGGATAAAGAAGGCCTGGTCTTTAGGCTATGGATGAAAAACCCATAGACATTACATATACATCCGCACATCCCTTGGATACTTCTTGAAAGTAGACAATCAGTTATGCTCAGAATTAAATAGGAGAAAGGGTAGATTAAATTGCCTTTTGAGAAATATCAATTTTTTTAATGACCCCATTCTTGTCTGTGAAAGAATGAACCATCTCTTTAATACTGATATTTTTCTGGTTTTATTGTATGCCTGTGTGTCATCAAGCATTATAATCTTTGAAAAATTGAAAATAAATATTAGCCAAAGGGTATAAGAGAGGCTCCCATTGATGTGCATAAGCTTCAACACATTACAAATAAATTAGGAAAGCAAAACACAATAAGACATCCTCTAATGTGATCAAAGGAATGGATGGATGGAGGAAAAAGTAAGCTGTGTGGCAAAGTGACTAGCACAGTTCATGGCACAAAGGCAGCTAGGTGATGCAGTGGATAGAGCTCTGGACTGGAGTCAGAAAGACCTAAGTTTAAATATGATGTCAGAAACTTAGTTCTATAATTCCAAGCAAATTACTGAATGTCAGTTTGCCTCAGTTTCTTCAATTGTAGAGGGCAATTAATAATAGAATCTATTTCCCAAGATTGTTGTAAGAGTCCAATGAGGTAATAATTGTAAAGGGCTCCAGTGTCTGGCACATAGTAGGTACTTTTTAAATGTTAGCTACTACTATGTATGTATTATAATTATACATTTAAAGCACATCTTTTATTCACTTCTTGATTAGACAGCTTGTGTGCTCTGTTGGCATCCTTATGGAGTAGAGAAAGAGAGAGAGCTCAAGTCAATTGGTACTTTGTCCCACGGTGAATTTATGAAAAGACATCAGTCAGACAGAATAAGCAGGCATGAATGGTTTGCAGTCTCCATCATGAAAAGGTATTCCTGAACAGATGAAATCACAGACCCCCAGAGTCTTTGAGTTCTTAAAAAGAACCACTTATACTGTTTGCATCATAGAGATGCTAGTAAAAGCAGCATAATATGGACTCAGAATTTCCTGACTTCCAATCCTGCCTCAGACACCCAATAGCTGTGTGACCCTGGACAAGTCATTTACACCGTCAGGGCCTCATATGTAAAATTAAGGAGTTGTTCTCGTGTCTTCTAAGGTCTTTTCTAATCCTCAGTCTATGATTCTGTGCAAACCTATTTTATAAACAACAAGCATTAAGCTCCTTTGTTGTTCCGTTGTTTGTCACAGTCGACTCTTCTGACTCCATTTGGATTTGTCATCTTCTTCTCTGGCTCATTTTATAGATAATGGAAACTGAAGCAAATGGGATGAAGTCACTTCACTCAGGTGACATTTGAGTTCAGGACTTTTTGATTCCAGGCCTCTAACCGTTGTGGCCACCTATGTGCGTAAGCTCATTTACTTGACTTGTATAACTCTTCACAACCTGGGCCCTTCCTAATTTTCCTGCCTTCTCACATCTTTCTCCCCTCTGCCCACTCTGCTATTGCACATCTCTGCCTTGATTATTTGTACTTTTCCAACTCCATAGTTTCCTTCAAAAATGAGCTTAAACAGCACAACATGAGCATTTCTAGGTCCTCAAACTACTAGTGCTTCAAATCTCAAAACTCCCTTGTATTCATTTATTTATATATATTTTGTGTGTTTTCATATGTCTGTATGTTGTATGTGTAACCAGGAATTTTTTTTAGTTTATTTTTTTTATTCTCAGTACCTAGTATATTGTATGAGTCTAATAAATATTTATTGATAAGCTGAACTATTATAATTATTTTTTCCCAAGCATTTTATTGCCCTTACAATAAACTATGATGTTTAGTTCAGTTCAGTGACCATTTACAAAATGCCAACTATGTTCAAGATGCTGTATAGGTTGGAATAAAAAAGATGATTAGGCTTGATCCATGATCTCATAATTTAATTATGGGAACAAATATCAATAGGACATATTCATAGTATCCTTTTATTTGGGTCATTGGAGTCATGTGATTAACATATGAATTGAGTATCTAAAACTTATTTTTTTTCCTAGTTTATTGCTTACAAATTTGGGGTTTTTTTGTTTTGTTTTGTTTTTTTACTGTTATTGGAGAATTGTTATTTTTCTCTAAATAGTTCATATGTTGAGCAAAAAAGAAATGTCATGATTTCCAAGAAAATGCATCTTTCTTACAAACATGAGTTTATAGGTTACAGAACTGAGTCCAAAAGCAATGTTCCAGGAAGAAATTTGCCCCACTTAAAGCAAAGTTTACAAGGAAAAGTAATAAGGGAGTATCTTCAATCCTGGAAAAATTAACTTCAAACAATGCCAGTTAACTAGTAGGCAGCATGAATGAAAATTATCATCTTGGAGCCTGAGGATTGATTTTCAAATTCTGTCTTTGGAACTTCCATTATGATGCTAGACAAGTCACTACTTCTCTGGGACTCAGTTTCCATGAGTATAAAAGAAGTATAAAAAGAGTATAAAAAAGGAGTGGATAGACTGAAGTCTTCCTTACCTCTAAAAACATAAGATGTCTTCTAAGAGATATAAAGGACAAAGCACAGTTGCTCTTGGTCACAAATACTCCATGAATATATTCTTGGCCTGATAGTCCCATCCTAGCTTCTGGTTGTGCTGTGAAATATTTAAATTTGTATTCATGCCAGATCCATCAAACATCACAGAATTCCTTTCCAAGTTATGTCCTTGGTCTTTGTTTTAGCCTAAACAGTCAATTCTTTACCTCCCCAGCTTTTGATGCTCTTGGATCAAATTTCCTCTTTGATTTTCCTAACACCTGATTTTAAGTGGAAATGAAAATTCAAGAGGGAAGAAAATTTTTTCAACCACCTTGTTTTCTTGCTTTCTTCTTCCCCCCAAGGAGAACAATTTTTTTAACCCTAGTCGTCTTTCATTTTCAAAGAAAAACAGACCTTATATGGCTTTGGACAGTTCCACAGAAGCAGATTTGCAAAAATTCACCCTTTGGAACTAAGCATTATAAACTTTCAATTAATAAAAGCTATGGCGATGGAAATGAGTAATTTGATGTATAGTTCATTTTCCCCATTCTTTGTATTGGGAAAAACTTACATTTTTTGTTGTTATTTAAATGCTGAAGATTTTTTTAAAAGGAATTTTTCTTTAAAATAAAGAGAAAATTGGGGCAGCTAGATGGCACAGTGGATAGAGCACTGGCCCTGAACTCAGAAGGACCTGAGTTCAAATACAGCCTTACATGCATTACTTCCTAGCATGTGACCCTGGGCAAGTCACTTAACCCCAATTGCATCAGAAAAAAAAAAGATAAAAGAGCCAAAAAGGAAAGAAAAATAAGAAATACATAACACAATGGATTCTACTTCTTATTTTGCCACCAACTATCTGTTTCGTTTTTAAGCAAATCAGATGCTCTGACAAACAAGGAGAATGGACCGGCAAAATTTGGCTTAAGATAAGGGAAAGTTCTTTAGTAATTAGAGGTATTCCAAAGTGAAATGGGAGAGACTATGAAATCTATCACACTGGGGCATGTGAAAACTGAGGCTCTCACATTAAATTAAGTTGCCCAAAGTCATATGAATAATAGATATCTGAGGTATAATGTGAACCCAAGTCTTCTGACCTTGTATGGGAAATTTCCCATGTATGTTTTCTCTTCCCAAGGAACTTCCATTTGGGTTCCTTGAGTGGGAAAATTGCATTGATTCTCATTTGTATACCCAGTGTTTTGCACATGACAAGTGTTTAATGCTTTCTCATGTACTCATTCATTCTTATTTTAAATTCAATGATATTTCCATTATAACACCCCCAGCTATCATACAAATAGAGGATGGCTAAAATTCAAATCCATGTTGTCTGACTTTAAATTCCATATCCTTTTCATTGAACCAATGGGGCATAAATTACAGAGAGAGTGACATGTATTCCCTCTATGCCTGTTTTGCTAGTCCATTATACACAGGTGAGTCATGTTTCCAATCATCCATTGCCAATTTTTCCCAGAGAGTGAAAATAGTTTGGACTGTGCTAATTTGTCTGCTTTGGGTTATTTGCTAACATATCCTATAACCTCAACGAAATGACCTGATTCACTGCAATTTGTATCTTGGTCACTTGAGATGTCAGGTTGTTAAATTAACTCAGAATAGCGAATGTTGCATTTGTTTGAGAAAGGCAGCTTAGAATCTTGGATAAAATGCTGGATTTACCTTCAAGAGAAACCAGGGTTGTGTCCTGACTGGGATTTTCACCAGCTGTGAAATCATGAGTAAATCATTTACTCTCTTGAGCTCAATTCTCCAACTTTGAGATGAAGATGGTCCTTTTAGTATTTATTTCATAGTGTTGTTGTGAAGATCATAAGATTATGATGTG
The DNA here is from genome assembly GCF_048593235.1 of Sminthopsis crassicaudata. Taxonomy (NCBI): domain Eukaryota; kingdom Metazoa; phylum Chordata; class Mammalia; order Dasyuromorphia; family Dasyuridae; genus Sminthopsis; species Sminthopsis crassicaudata. The sequence goes on from NC_133621.1 coordinate 287,839,400, forward strand.
AAGGCCTTAAAATTCTTCTAATCCAAGCCTTTCTTTATATAAAAAGATACTAAGACTCGAAGAAGTGAAGGGATTTTTCTACAAATTGTAAGTAGATAGCAGGGATAGGATTTAAGCTAAGATTCCAAGATATATATAGTACTGTATATTATAATGTATTAATATGACACGTAGTAATTCTATTATATAAAATTTCATATATAACACATATAGATCATGATATATATATTACATATATATATATATATATTTGGTGTATAGATGAAGAAAATGTACCTTCTTCCATTCTTTCCACTGCCCATGATGCTTCAGTCAAATAAGATCAATAATAGTGTGCTTTTGCACAAGTAATTGATAATAATAACTGACATTCACTTAACTTTAAAGTACTTTAAATTGACTTTAAAGTCAATTATTTGTGTAATTTCCATTTGTTCTATGATCTCTGTCCCCCTTTCATGGTGCATTTCAAACTTTTAGCTTAGAGTGAGCTGCTTGACTCAGACTTTATTTAATTTCCTCTTGTAGTTGCTATCATTCTTTGTAACACTTTCTACCAACTGATTCAAAACAGTAATAATATAAGCCTCTTGGGGACAGGATTGTTTCATTTGTGTTCTTGAATTCCTGGCACTGAACACAAAAAATGGTCAAAAATGTTTTTCAATAGTATTTTCCAAATTTTCCAAATACATGAAAAGATAGTTTTCAACACTTACTCCTGCAAAATTGTGTGTTCCAAATTTTTCTCCCTCCCACCCTTCTACCCCTCTTCCCAAATCAAAAAGTAAGTTGGTATAGGTTAAACATACTCGTTATTTAATAAATGCTTGTCAATTAACTACTCTTCTTGTAGGACTCATATAATATAAGGAGCCATTGATTCATTAGCACTTCCATCCTTGCTCTCAGGTCTTGGACCCTGGGGCTTATCAGAGGATATCTATACAACCCAATCTTGACCCAAGTCTGCTATCCCAGATTTGGGAATTGGACATATGCTCAGATATAGAGGGGAAAAGAAAGAAAAAGACAAAAGGAGTCCAAGATCATGGTGAAGATTGTCTTTTCTAGGTCTGACACAAAAAACTGAGTCAGCACACATCGATTAATTCATGCTGGATAAATTAGATTTTTAAAAATAGGCCCCTTTTCAATGAAGTATTTTCTGAGCATGACCTATAAAAATCTTCCAGCATGTCTATGTTTTCCATAGTAAGATACTATCCAAGTTTCAAGCAGATGCTCACCACCCTGAAAGTTCATCCCATTGACACAGAAGGCAGTGTGATACCATTTGGACATAAGGTTCAAATAGCATCTATTTGTGTGACCTTGTGCAAATCAATTAACTGATTGTAATCTAAAGTTTCCTCATCTCTAAAATGAGAGTTGGATGTCATTTCCAGGGAGAAAAACATCTATGATTGTATTAATTTCTCCATGCTCTATAATTGGTGATTGTGTTTTTTCCTACTTCCCCTAGTTAAATCATTAAGTTCCTAAAGGGCAACGGCCATATATTTTCCTTGACATCCACCACAATACTTGCTCCAAAGTAGGTGCTCAAGACATAATCGATAACTTGGGCAATGTGGTGTGAAAGCATTATAGTGATGCTTTGATGGAAAGATAGCTTCAAGAAAGGCTGTCAATTTTTATGCAAATCAGAAAGGCAAAGATGATGTCTATGGGCTTGGGAAGGGTTGTATTAATATTAAGGTTTACTTTCCTCTAAGGTTTCTTATACAAGAACCTTAGGTTCAGAAGAAGGAATTAAGAAGCTCTCATAAAACCTGACCCCAGAAAAAAAAGTATCAAGAAAAAGTCCTTTCTTCCATTTTATAGAGATAAGGGATGTAGGAATGAAATCCTCTCTCTCTCTCTCTCTCCTTCTGTATGTGTATATGTATCTGTCTGTCTCCATATTACTATATATTATTTATAATGTAGTAAAGTAATATATATATATATTTATATAATATATAGCATATACTGTGTATGTGAGTACAGAGAAAGAAGGAGAGAGGAGATGGAGGAGAAAGAGAATGAATTCCAAGTTTGGGTTCCAACTTAGAAACTTCCATATTCATACTTATTTCTTTAGTCTACTTTGCATCTCATCAGTTCTAATTGGGTAGTTGTAGCAGGAATTCTTGTTAAGGTATAGGTTAGACTAGATGGCCTCCGAGTCCCTTCTTTCTATGACATCTTCCGACTCTAATTGCCTGATTGTGACAGACTATTTCAGAAAACAGCCTTTTCTCTTTGGCCCTTATGCCACAGTTCCCTTTGAAGCTCTGATTCTCTCAGCTGGATTGCTCCAATTTCATTTTTTACTGGTCTCCCAAAATAAGAACTAAAAGTACTTCTCTCAAGTTTTGCTTGAACCAGCCAGTCAACAAACATTGACCAGATGTTTCCTTTCTATCTATCCCTATTTAATTAACTGGGCACAGATATTTTCACTGGTTTCCCTTTGTAAGCTGGCCACTTCAGGAAAATCTATTATACATGGCACTTGGAGCAGCCCCGTTCCCAAGGTGTAAGGTATGTATTTATTCAGAACCAAATCTTGTGGAGTACCACTTATATGTTCATTTTACCAGCCAGCTTGAAAATATATTACTTTAAACCAAAGACCTTTAATCATATAGCATAGCCAATAAACATCAAGAAAACAGTTTGTCTTTAAGGTTTGGGGAATACACTTGGTTGCATATTGTCATAGCACCAGGGATTATCTATGTAGAGAACAGATGTAGTCATTAAGAGAATGTCAGAAACCACATGGCCAGAGCTACTCTATGACACTACAGAGCTGCTAATAACCTCTGGGTCTATCAGAAAGCTGTCTCTTTTGCCCTTTTATGGCCTTTATATGTTCTCTTGCCAGTTGGTTTCATGATCTCTACTTGGTATGATTCCCTACTATCAGTTTCTGGGGTTCATCTCTTCAGGACCTCATGATGACCATCCCAGTTTCCATCTGTTCAGTTTCAATGACTAAGAGTGATCTCTGTCTCTCTCTGTGGCTCTGTCTTTCTCCATCTCTCTGATTTTTAATTATCGTTAAAGATGATGAATCGCCCTGTACATGTAAGCATGTTGTCATACCAAGGGCATACTCTTTCCTTTTTAATATTCTCTGTGTGTGGGACCAAATCCCAGGTCATTATCCCAGATCAATATGTAATTTAGGATTAGAAATTCCCTAAATCCTTTCTAGTTTGGTATGCATATGAATCGGAGTCAGAATAAAAGTTAAATTAAGAAGGGAAGACAATTATATCTACTTTCATAGTGTGTATGCCTTTATCTTTTATGTATATCTATCACCAGCTGAAGTTCCTGCCATATGGAAATATGCTTTTGCAAAAGATATAGTATGAATTTTTCAATTTAACAAGTGGAATAATTCTCCATTATTTTTAATTAATAAGCTCTTAGTGATGTGCTTATGTAATACTTAAAAATGTGATTATATTTATAAAAATATATTCATTACATTATTTCTGGGACAACTAGCTGACCTTTGAAATATTTACTTCTTGTTTTAGTATGCTTTTTCTGTATATAAGATTTAATATATGGATTAAATGATCCAACCTAATTATAATTTTCTGTAGAAGGGGGAGAAATAATATATAATTTCTGAGTGCTCTTGCTTTTTTTAAAATCTCAAGATGAATATATGTAGTTTTTGGATTCACTTTTCAGGAAAAAAGGCCAATCTGAAGTAAATTGAGGATAATAAGTAATTAAAACCAGTAACTGAGAACTTTATGGTATTAATTGGCTCTCTGTTGTATAATCTCAGTTTTTTCAATGAGTTAGGAGCAAAAGGAGAATCACAAGGGAATGAGGCTCAGAGAAAAGTTAGGTCAGGGAACATATGTCCCTACTTTAGCAATAATATGGGAACCCCGACTCAGAGAGATATAAGCAAAAAAAAAAAAAATCAAACTACAATCCTGACTTGGAGATAAGGAAAGATGAGTTCAAACCCAACTTCTGCTTTTCATTGCAAGACTATAGACTGTCATTTAATTTCCCTCAACCTCATTTTCCTTTTCTGTTAACTTTTGAGGTTCAACTAGATGGCTCATCCCCAATTTTTTTGTTTTAAATCTATGAAAATTTGATCCTAGAAATTTAAGTAAAAGAGGTTGAGTGAGACATCCAGGAATATCTAAAGGGGCTACTCAGACCCAGAGTTGCCTTTTTTTTTGGAGATTATATTGCTCAAAGGATAATTCTTTATTTTTCTCAACAATTCATGAGCCCCCATTTGTAGTGAATCTCCCAAACCAAACCCCAAATAGGTGGCAATATATATAGTAAAGCAAAGGACATTTACTAAAATCATTAAACAAGGTAAATACCAGGCAGTGTGATAGCTAGTCCTCTCAACACCTATTTCCTTACACTACTAGTAATCTTTTGAACTTTCAAAAATCTAGTACTTGTCTCTATATCCTGTGCTGCTCTCTGACAGTATAACGGCATCTTTATTACTAGAAAGGATGTGAAACTATTGTGCTTTACATAGCCTCTTTAATAGCCTAGTAGGTGCTGGTTTTCTCCATGTGTAAACTGCATTTGGTGTCAGAGGAGCTGGGTTTGAATCTCGACTGTTTCTTGCTAACTTAGTGGCCTTACACAAGTGAATTCCCCTCTCTCAGCCTCAGTTTCCTCATCTAAACAGTGCCAGAATTGGATGGCACTAAAAGGACCTGCTCGACTCCCAGTCTATGATCCTATGACATAGGGAAATAAGGTAAATTGCACAACTTTCCTTTTCCATCTGTTCCCCTGTCTACATTATTTTATTTTTTAGATTACCAACCAAAGTCAATTGAAAAGGAGTTTTTCTCATCCTTTTGCTAATAATAATAAGAGCTACCAGTATTTATAAAGAGCTTTATGGTTTGGAAAGTTCTTTTGTATAGGTGGGAAAAGAATATGCATTTTTATAGTGCCTGCTATTTGCCAGGCAATAAGTTAGGCAATTTACAAATATTATTTCAATTAATCTTCACAGCAACCCTGAAAAGTAGCAGTAGTAGTAGTAGTTACTGGTGGTGGGGATGGGGGTGGTAGCGGTGGGGTATAGTAGTAGTAATAGTAGTAATGTAGTGGTAGTTACTATTGGTGGTGGTGGTGGAGGAAGAGGAGGAAGAGATGAAAGGAAAGGAAAGGAGGAAGGAAAGGGAAGGAAAGGAAAAGAAATGAAAAGGGCAAGGAAAGGAAAGAGAAGAGAAAGAAAGGAGGAAGGGAAGGGAAGGGGAGGAGGGAAGGAAAGGGGAATGAAAAGGAAGGGAGGAAAGGGAGGGGAGGGCAGGGGAGGGCAGGAGAAAGGAAAGGAGGGAAAGGAAGGGAGAGGATGAGATGGAAAGTAGATGATGTTATTCTCTCCATTTTACCATTGAGTAAAGTGGGACTCAGAGTTATATAGCTAATATGTGTCTGAGGTCATTCTTAAACTAAGATCTCCTAGGTCTAGGGTTTTTTCTCCTCTGTAGCACCAACTGATCATTCTGTAAAGCTTCTCATTTGAGAACATTCTGATAACATAGTATTGCTAAGAGGACAGCATATTGCCACAGAAATGAATATCAGACTAGGAATCCTAAAACCTAAGTAATAGTATCTAATCTCTCTGGATTCACTTCCTTCATCTATAAAATGAGGAGCTTGGACCACAAACCCTCCAAGGTCCTGTTCATCTAAAGTTTTATGTTTTTGTGACATATATGATAAAAGCTTCTTATTAACCCAATTTCTGATTTTATTGATCTTATTCCTCCTTCATTTTTGAAGAGAATCATTGACATCATGGGTGGAGACTTGACTTATGTGAATTTAATTTAAATGAGGCAGAGTTGTGCAAAGTCATCAGCCTCCCTCTCTCTTCCTGAGTCATCAAAGGTCAATATAGCAAGATATTTCTCTGTTCTAGGGAATTCCTGGGTATAGAATCTCTTTGTAACAACATAAATTGATAGGTGTTTTTTCCTTTTAGAGTTGTAGAGATTTGTGTGGGACACTGGGGTCAAGTCACTTGCCCGGAGTTTCATGGCTCTCCAGTGTGAGGTGTGAGACTTAGAGTGATTATATGGGCTAACCTTGAAGATCATCTGATCAAAGCTCCTGTGCACTTCCAGCTCCCCAGCTCCCACATCTCCTCTCAGCATTTATGCACCTTTCTCAAACTCGCTAGCAATGAGCATTGTCACACTGGCCAGACCATTTGGGCAATAGTTAATAACTTTTTGTTAGAGTGTGAATTCAAGGAGCAAGGGCAGTCAGAGGAGAAAGACAACCAAGGGCTATGATAAAATACCCATGAAAGAAAGTGCATGAAATTTGTGGAGCTCTGTCTCTGTCCCCTTTAATAAGCTTACAAAGAACCTGTCTGAAGACAAGGATATTTGGAAGCTTTCACCGCCATCTCAAGGGGTCATCAGTGATCATTTTGGCCTCTTAGAAATATTTATGAAGTATCCACTTAGCTTAACGTTTTTCTTTTCCTCTGACATTGGGGGTCATTTATTTTGGCTTAAGAATATTTAGCTAATTTATCTCTGTTGAGCATTTGCTCACAAACCACCTGCCAAGTCCATGATTTCTGCCTCTGAAGATGCATGGAAACTTGTCTGATCCTAAATGAATTCACTGAGCAATCTCAGATCATCCATCCTCCTAATGATGCTCTCCTGGGTAAATAATAGACAGGGAAAATAAGATTTAGATGACTGCTGGTTCTCCCAGAAATATTTCATTCATCCCTAAATGATACAGAATATTTGCTTTCTGCTAAGCCTCTGAACTTCACACTCAACAGTTATTCTAATTTTGTTATCATAATTGTCTTATTTCTAACAAACATATAGAATTGTCAGAATTGTCCTCTGAACTTAAAGTTTCTTTTTTTGCTCCTTTGATACATTTTTATTTATTTCATTAAGCATTTTCCAATGATTAGGGGAAAAATTAACAATAACTTTTTAATTCAATATTCTTTCCCTCCTTCTAATACCTCACCCCTTTTTGAGAAGGCAAACAATTTAATATCGATTATACATATGAAGCCATATAAAATATTTCATATTAGCTTGTTGCAAAAGAAAACAAAGACCAAAAAGAAACCCCAAGAAAAATAAAGTAAGTTTTTAAAAACCTGCTTCAATCTTTATTCAGGATTCATCATTCTCTCTCTTGGGGTAGATAGCAGTTTTAATTGTGAGTCTTTCAGAATTGTCTTGAGTAATTGTCTTGATCAGAATGTCTAAATCTTTCACAGCTGAACATCTTTACAATATTGCAGTTACTGTATATAGTGTTTTGGTTCTGCTCACCTCGCTTTGCACGAGTTCATATAAATCTTCCCAGGTTTTTCTGAAAGCATCCTACTAATTTCTTAGAATACAATAGTATTCTACTATAATTATATACCACAACTCATACAGTCATTATGCAACTGATATGTATCCCTTTGAGTTCCAGTTTTTGACACCATGAAAAGAGCTATATTAAATACTTTTGTACAAATAGGTTCTTTCCCCTTTGATCTCTTTGAAATATAGACCAAGTAATTGTATTGCTGGGTCAAAGTATATGCATAGTTTTATAGCTCTTTTGGGTTGAAACTTAGAGGAAATAAATCCACAAGCATTTATTATAATTTTGGGCAAATCACAAAGAATACAAAAGCAACATTACTTTTGTTGAAGTATAGCCTATTTATAGTAATAAGTATGATAATAGAAATAATTATTACTATGGATAGATACAGAGAAAATGATTCCAGAATGGAGAACCAATATGGAATAAAACTTAGAACTAGTCTCAGAGTCAAGAAAACCTGGATTTAAATTCTCACTCTCATGTGTACTACTTATATGACTCCGAGTGAGTCACTTAACCTTGATACCCCCAGGCATTTCTCTGTTATTTTAAATGCATTAGTCTGTAAATTTTTGAGAAAAGTGGAGTGTATTTATATGCCCAGCACTTACCACAGTGCCTGATACGTAGTTTGTACTTAATAAATGTTACCTTTAATAAATACTTGACTGTAAGACTCTTAAATTATGAAACAATTCTAAGTCTATGTTGGCTGAGGAAATTTCCTTCTCACTAGCTCCCTACATGATGAAAGCATAAGTCCAGACTCCCTTTAAATACATAATATGGCAACTACCTATCAATCTACTATATGGACATGGATATAGGACAGAAAAAAGCATTAGTTTTTGGAGTCAGAAAAAATTGGTTTTGAATCTGTTACTGCCTACATGAATCACTCTGCTTCTCTGGATTTCAGTTTCCTCATTTGTAAAATGGGAATGTAATACTCAATATAAGATTCTTAATATGTAATTCAAGGATGCCCAAAGAGTATGGGTTCATTCATAGAATTCAGTGTTCATAAACTTGAATGGAAAAAATACATCTTAATTTCAATATTATGTTTCTTTTGGAAGCCTATATATTTTGTTTTATATGTTTAAAAACATGATTCTGCAAAGGGGTCATAGCATACACACAATTTAAGAGCCTCTAGAGTAACTGCCCCCTAAGATCCTTTCTGTTTCTTAATCTATGGTTCAGCTATTGACAAAAGAGAAAAAGTACATTTGGAAAAAAAGTACACTGAAAAATTCAGTGATGACTTCTTGACCAGACAATTGGTGATGATAACTTGGTTTGTGGCTCAAGTACATGACTGAGATCCCCATGAGATAGCCTTCAACTTTAAGGTGTGCTGCACCGGCCTCTACAGTTTCCCACAAACCAAAATTTTGCCCATTTCTGTCTGGCTCCTTGTATTCTGGAGTAATACAATCAAGGCCCTTCTGAAATCAAGCATTTGTATTATTTAATTAAGTACTGGAGCTACATGAATCAACAAAACCAAGTGAGCTGGAGATCAACAAAACAAATTTCAATTAGTGGCAGGAAGGCCAGAGCCTTAGGGCCTCATTCATCTGTAGAGAAATGCAAAGACACAGACAAAATGCTAATTCATTCCTTAAAATTCTGTCTGTTAAATTAATGGGGAGCTGGAGTTGATTTTCATACAGTCATTTGAAATTTCCCCTTAATGAATATTCAGCCAGTGGCTTAGGATTTGAATTCCCAAAGGATTTCCAACACTGTACCAAGTGAGCAGTAAGGACCAAATCAAGGATAAGTAGCCCTTCCAAAGTTGCCTGCCAAGTTCTTTTGGCACACCAGGGAAGAAAGGTATACAAGGTGATGGTGGCCAGTTCAATTTAAGAAACGCATTAAATATATTATGTGTACATACAGTCCTTGTCCTTGAGTAGCTTTTGTTCACTGCGGAAGGGATACAGAAAACACACACAGAGAAATACATATCACCTATTTATTTCTTGGCTCAGTGCCATTATTACAGTTAAGGCAGTGGGAGAACAGGAGGCAAAGGAGGATACGTGTGTCTATTGATTTTCTACAAATCTTTCCAGATCTCATCTGTTTAATTTTGTTTTAATTTTGGTTTTTAAAGTCATGATCTTAATAAGCATAAGAAAACATGAACCATTCAGTATGCAAAGCAAAAAGAAATAGGATTGTTTATGAATCCTGGAACTTCTGTTGGATTTTTTGGTAATTTGCATATTAAATTTGACCAATTAGCTGGGGCAGCCTAGTAACACAGTGCATAAGAAAGCTGGATTTGGAGTATTCAGAAAGCTCTGGATTCATATCCTTATCAGCTATGGAATTTGTTTACCCTCTCACATCAGTTTCTTCAGCTGTAAAATGGGTTTAACAATAACATCTTCCCTAATAAATTGTTGTGAGTACACAATGATGAGATTTAGGTTTGGTGTTCCCTGTCAGGGAACCAAATGAAGAGGTCTAGACTTAGGGAACCAAAATGAGATTAGGGTTTCTAGTGGTCAGGGAGTTAATTGATGAGATCTAGTGGCAGGTTCAGGGTTCAGGGAACCAAATGGAGATGTTTGGCTCCCTTACATCCCCTTGGGATTAGGCTCAAGAGTAGGGAGTTTGGGGAAAATCCTTTCTGGCGGTGCAGGAATTCTCTGTAAAGGAATTTACAAACCCTAAAACCTAGATTGATAAAAGAGGTTTATTATTGGCATTTGGAAGTCAGCCTTGACTATACAAGAACAGAAAGGCTGAGTTACTCAGAGGCAAAGTCTGACAGAGAAATAGAGAGATCCCGACAAAGAGACAAAAAGTCTCGTTATGGAACTAGGTGATGATAAAGAGAGGGTAGCACTGGAAAAGAATATTATTCCAATGGGCAGAGGCTTCCTTGGCATAGCATGGCATGTTTAGAACAAAGAGAGGATTTTAGATTGTGTCTAATAATAGGAGCTTTGGCTACAAGCTGGGTTTCAGCTTGAGCTGAATTTAAATAGAATTGAATTAGTTTCTTTAATTGAATAGGGTTAGAAATCTTTTAGCTCCAGACTGAACCAACCCCACCTAGATAACAGAATGAAGCTTTTCATCTTGTTTCCCTCAGGCGGAGTCCCTCACTGAGGCAGAGTTGAAGGAGATTTTCTCCTTCCAGGAGTTTTAGAGTTTCAGGGTCCCTTCAAGATGAGCTTATGCATGGAAGATGCTTTGCAAAGCTTAAAGTTCAAGGTATATGTTTGCTATTCATTTTGAGTTTTTTATTTTCTTCTGTGGATTTTTTTTAGGGTTTTATTGGATCTGTCATCTCCAATTTTTTTTTAAATTTTCAATAGTATTTTATTTTTTCAGGTATTGTAAGGATATTTTTCAACATTCATTCTTGCAAGACTTTGCATTCCAAAAATTTCTCCTTCCTTCCCCTCTCCAAGACATCAAACAATTTGATGCAGGTTAAATATATGTAAACATATATTTTAAACATATTTCTATACTTGTCATGTTGTAAAAGAAAAATCAGACCAAAAGGGAAAAATTCTTGTATCTCTAGAAATCTTAAAAGCACAGGCAATGTCTCTTACAAGTAGCAACATCTAGTGAGAATTGACCCTTCTGCACAGTGAAAAGTGACTTGCCTCAGTAGCTATCTCATTTTACAGATAAGGGAACTGAGTCAAGATTTGAACTCAAGTCTTCTTATCTCTATGTCCAGCCTTCTATTTACTATCCAGCCAATTAGCCATTTGTTAACATGTTTTCACCAAGAACCCTGGTTCTGAAGTCAGAGAACCTATATTCCAATCCCACCTCTGACCTTGATTCTGTGATATTGGGAAAGTCACTTCATTTGCCTTAGTTTATTTACCCATGAAATAAGATAGGCGTCTAGAATCTATTCCACTTCTAAACCTTTATCTTATAGTCCTGCATGCATTAATGGGGGGATATTGTTTCCCCATATGGAAAATGAAATGATTGTATTAACAGGCCTCAAAGGCCATTTCAAAGCATTAGACTTATCCTGTAAGTGATGGTGAAATGATAAATTTATTGAGAATTATTAAATGGACCAATAATGTTCTACTGTATATTTTAGTTATCTCTCTTGAGTCTTAAACCTCTAGTAAACTGTATTCTCTATGGCGGAAGAGCCTTAGCTTGTATAAGTTGCCTCTTCCTCATTGCCACCATGGTTCTTTACTGCCAAGGGTATGCTGGAACCAGCTCAAACAGGCTAGTGAGAGCTAATTGTTAAATTCTCAATTTGAGTTGAAAATCAGCCAGCTGCAATCATCTTTTGATTTATTGTTTTGTTGACTGTCTAATCTTGATAGTAATTAAAACATTAATATTGAAGATTTAATTTAAAAATATGTACTAATTATCTTTACAGAGAGCTAATTGTTAAACATTTGCTAGCATATCCCTGCATGCATCCTATATAGAAAGAATATAGAGTTTGCAATTGGGATAACCAGAGTTTCATTGTACTCCACAGACATTGGCTCCCTGATTGTGAATTTACAGCACTGAGTCTTGATTTCCTCATCAGGCATAATACTACTCATAGTGTTATGCCACAGTCTCCTTGAGTTGTTCTACCTCACTTTCCCTGCACTAGTTTCCCTCATTGTCCTGACTGAGTTTCCCTGAATTGTTCTATCTCAGTTTCCTTAACTGTTCTGCCTCAGTCTCCTTAGTTGTAAAACTCCTCTGGTTCATTAAGCCTGAGGAACATTTGCTCTAAGGTTATCAATTGTCAATGGGAGATGAGCAGCAGATCAGACTTCCTGGCTTCTAGCTCCCTCTGCCTTCAAAGAATTTGTGACACTGTCCCTCTAAAATATTCCAAGAGATAAGACCATCCCGGATACTTCACTTGACATCCTTACTCCTGCTTGTTTAAACATCCTGACTCTGGTTTTCAGTAAAAATTTTATTGCTCTCCCCATCCTGACAGAACCAAAAGGTTCTGTAAGAACTTTTCCTGCTCTTCTTTTCTTTGAAAGCTATAAAAGGGTTTGGCATTCTCCCATTCATCACTGGATACTTTGAGATAAGAGTCCTGTCCAATCAATTAAACTCTCCAATTAATAAAATATTAAAAACTCTCTAATCTCTATCTTGCCTCAGTTTCTCCGACATTATAGTAGTTCCCATATCACAGGTGGTGATATTATGGTGATGTTACGGTTATAGGTTATGGTGATGTTCAAATAAGTTAATATAAGTAACAATTCAAAAAGCCATATTAATATTAAAATTGATGTTATTGCTGTCATTACTAAATATTGTGCTATAGAATTCAGGGAGCTAGTCTTGCCATCTTTTCACATGTGACATTCTATAATAATAACACAATGATTCTGAAGAAAAATTGACTGAGATAGGTTAAAAAATCACTAACCCTGTTTTGTCAAGTGTCCGCTGTATATCTAGGCCTGGGGAGGATTTTGTAGAAGACTAGTATCTGGTCTCTTCCCTTGAGGAATTTCTAGTTTTTGGGAAGACGAAAGTAACACGTGAAACAGAGAACATCTTAGTCCAAGTGTATGAGTTATTACTTATGTTTTTGGTTGTTCAGTCATGTCTGATGCTCAGCAACAGCATTTGGGGTTTTCTGAGCAGAAATACTGCTACGGTTGGCTATTTCCTTCTCCAACTCATTTTACAGAGGAGAAAACTGAAGCAAACAGGATTAAATGACTTGCCCTGGGTCTATGGGCTTATAGTAAGTCTATGAGATTTTGTCTGAAGTCTTCCTGATTCCAGGCTCAGCACTCTATCCCCTATAGCACCACCTAGCTGTAATAAATAACCAAGGAAGGCAGAGAAGAGTCACTATAGACTGGAGGTATCAAAGCATATTGGGGGAGTGGGGATAGAACTTAAATCGAGCTTTTTAGGATTGATGAGCTCTGCTCAAAACAAAGGAACCCAAGAAGGATCATTCCAGACTGCCAGGAAATTCTATAAGCAGATCCACCTAGGACTGAACAAAATGAGTGTGGTCTACATTAAGTCAGCATGCTGTACTCTAGCCCAAGTGATGTGTTGGAGAAAAGTGGGAAATAAACATGTAGAGAGAATGTGGGACAAGATTATGGCAGGTGTGGAAGTTCAAGTTTAGATTTGCTGTGGTCAGGCAGATAGGGAGCCAATAAAGGTACTTAAGAAAGTAAATGATAAAATAAAAGCTTTGGGGAAGCGATTATGGGAAGAGAAGAAGCTTGATGTTGGAGAAGGAAAGGAGGATTTGGAATTAGAGCATCCACTTTTGAAGCCTGACTGTTCAATTCATTTCTTCTTTGACATTGTGATAGTTGTTTTTTCCTCTTGACTTAGTTTCCTCCTCTGTAAAAAATGGACAGATTGGTCTTCTGCCTTTCAATGTGTAATCCAATCGTCCAGGAGGCTGCTGTAGAAATATAGGCACAACGTGACAAAGCCCTAAAATAGATGGTGATAGTAAAGGACATGGCTGAGAAATATTATGAAGGAAGACATGAGTCTTGGTGATGGGCTGGAGGCAGGAGTTTAAGGAAAGGGAAGACACAGATGGAGAACATTCCTGGCCTGGAGGACTGGAAGGATAATAATGCAGCTCCTAGAGAAAGCATAGTAGGGGTGGAGTAGCAGGGCAGCTGTCTATTAAACTGAAAGAAATTTGCTTCAAAAATGCCCCTAAGCTGTGGATATAAGGGTAAGTACTGACCTATAACTTCTCTGGTACAGTGAATTCCCAAATGTGGCATTCCCTCTCAAGGCAAGTCAACATGTTCTTTGTGCTTTATTATCTATCTCCTTCCCTTCTTCCCTCCTTTCTGTCTCTTTCTCTGTCTTTCTCTCTATCCCTCTTCCTTTCCTTCTCTTTTTTCCTTCTTTCTTTCTTCCTTTCCTTCTCTCTCTCTCTCCCTCCCTCTTCCTTTTCTTCTCTCTCTCCCTTGGAAAGAAAAATAAAATTTTAAAAGGGGGGGATTTCCCTTCTCTTTGATGACTTATACTTTACATTTTTCCCGATTTGTAGAATCATCTCTCAAGTCACAGTCCCTTCCCTTGCTTCTTCTACCCTCTGAGTAATAACATTATCATTAAGGCATTTCAGGAATCTCTCAGATTCTCTGCTTTGCCAGAATTCTCCCTCCAGCAGATGTCCTGCTTGTCAGAGTCCCCTATCACTTCTGTCTGTGGCACTGAGGTGACGCCGGTTTTGCAGGCAGCATCTGTCAGGCTGGGGTGTTCTCTCAGTGATGTCATGTCTGTCTCTCTCCCCTTTTCTCTACACTAAAGGTGGAGTTACATTTTCAGGTTCATGGATTTTAAGCCATTTATTTCAATGCCACAAATATTTCTTAAATCACTCAAACAACAATCCGCCAGTAAGCATTTATCAAGTGCCATTTATCAAGTTTATGTGCTAAGCCCTGGGAATGGAAAGAAAAACAAATATATAGTATCTCCCTCAAGGAATTCACATTCTAATGAGAAAAGATAATATACACAAGACAAGATATATACAAATTAGCTGGAAAGTAATCTCAGAGAGTGGGTTTTAGAGTGGGGGAAGGAGAAGAGGGAATGGGAATAGACTCTAGCACAAGGGGAATTTGAGCTCTTTTTTTTTTTTCTGGGGGAGAGAGACAGGGTCAAATGATTTGCCTAACATCAGATAGCTAGTTAGCATCTGAGGTTAGATTTGCACTCAGATCCTCCTGATTCCCAGACAAGTGCTTTCTAGGTGCCCCAAATTAAACTGAAAGATGTATCCAGACTTTTGAAAGGTATCTTGCCTGATGAATAGAGTGGCAGTTGTTGTTCTGTCGTTTCAAACTCTTCATCATCCCACTTGGGGATTTTTTTTTGCCAAATATACTAAAGTGATTTGTCATTTTCTTCTCCAGCTCATTTACAGATGAGGAAATTGAGGCAAATGGGTGAAGTGACTTTCCCCGAGTCACACAACTAGGAAGTGTTAAGTGTCTGAGGCCAGATTTCACCTCTGGTCCTCCTGATGCAGGGCCAGCAGTCTAACCACTGTACCACTTAGCTGCCTTCAGCTCAGTTTTAAAGAAAGTCAGTAGGCAGAAGTGAGAAGGGAAAACAGGCAATATGATGGAAAGATGAAAAAATGAAGGGTTATATTGAGAAACAGCAAGAAAGACCGTGTTGTTGGAGCTTAGAATGTATGGAGTAGATTAATATCAAAAAGCTGGAAAGTTCCTACTGTGTGCTAGGGGAGAAGCAGCTTGTTATAAAAAGCAGGCTTTGAAATTTAGACAACACAGATTCAAATTCTGTGTTTGATCCTCTTCCCCCTAGGTCACACTGCCTTTGTGATATTAACTATTGAAAATCTGGTTATGAGCTATTACTTCATCACAGACAAGCTTACTTTAAGAAAACATACCACATGAAAATTGAGATTTATGCATAAAATAAATTAGGAGATAATTTCTTGCTCCACAAAATAATTCACAATAGAATTATTTTTTTTATTTAAAGAAGAATCGTTTTCATAAAGCAAAGTATATTTGCAATACTGAATATATTCCAATTCTTTCTACACATTTGAGTGTTCTGGTTGGGAATTATTTTCTCAAGATTGTCCTTTAGCAGAAGAAATGTTACTCTTCCCCCAGACCTTATCAAACATTAAGCAGCTGTCTAGAAAGTGGCAAGCTGGTCATGAGTCACATCTTCATCCACCATGACTGTTAGTCCATGTGTTAAATCATTGAGTTCCTGAGCTGAAACCAAAGCTTAGAGATCTAATCCACGTCCTGGTTGGTGAGTGCTCTTCTCCCATGGTGCATTTTTTTTGTATGTGCTTTTTGTTTATTTTATGAATTGTATCTCTTCTAGTAGAATGTAATCTCCTTGAGGACAAAGACTATTTCTTTTTGGGTCTCTCTATTTCCCAATGCTTTGGACATAATCAAAAGAATCTAGGATCCCAGAGAGTTGGATATTCACATAGTAGGTATTTTTTGAACATGAAGTGAACTGAAAGGACATGCAAAGTGATAAACTGCCTTGCCAGAATCTATATGGATAGTGAGAAGCAGAGCTGGAATTAGAACTCGAGTCTTCTTATTCCTAATTTAGCTCTATTTCCCTGCTTCTGTCTAGACCTAGAGATGCATAGTTGGAGGGTATTCTGAGTAGAGTGATAGCTGTCTACCATGAGGTTTGGGATGGAATTATATCCGTGAGTGTGCTGATGTATGGAACTCTGTTTTGTTTTTGTGGCAGTGAGGATTAAATGACTTGCCTATTGTCATATAGCTAGTATGTGTCTGAGACCACATTTGAACTCAGGTCCTCCTGACTCTTAGTCCAGCACCATATTCACTACACCATTTATTTTCCCAAAAAACTCTGTTTTTGAATCAATCTATACATCAGATTGAACCATCTCTGCCATGAGAGTCTTAGAGTTACTTGGGACACTGAGAATTTAAGTAACTTTTGCCGGGGTTACAAAGTCAAGGTCCAAGGCAAAATTCACAAATCCCAGTTCTTCTCTCTGTTCTCTGCACCATATTACCATGAGTGTTAGTTAACAATATTTAGTAACTCCTAGAATTTCGGAGCTCGAATGGAGTTTACAATAGAGTTAACCTCTCACCCATCACCCCTGAAATTGTTTTGCATTTACTTACCTATATATGTAAGCTATTCACCCAGTAAATAACAATCTACTTAAGGGTAGAGTGTTTCATCTTTTTGTATTTGTACTTCCAGTGAACAGCCCAGCATTTGACACAAAGCCAGTGCGTAATATGGGCTTGTTGCCCCTTTGATTGAGTTTACAGAGCTCTTTTTTTTTATTTCTGTATTCTAGGTGCTTAGTATAGTGTCTGGCAGTGGACATTAAACAACTGTCTATTGGTTGCTGATGGACTCTTTTAAGTAAGATTTAAAGAAATGGAGGTGGAGGGGAAATGTTAAAGGAAGTGTGGAACTGATGAGCCAATTTTTCCTGGAAGATAGTAGATTTGCTTGTCTAAAGTAAAGAAAATGCCAAGAAAAAAAGAAAACAAAAGCACTTCTCACTATAAGTAGTGAGTAATTTGTTTTTTCCTTCTCTCTGTTTCTTAGAATCATTCCCTTTCTTTAAGAAACTGTTCAGACACCATCTTCTGACTGAATACCATACAGCCGCCATATTTGTGATTATGGAAACAGTAACTTGAATGCCTTCAAATAATTCTTGGGCTGTTCATCTCTTGCTATATTTTGTACTCTGATATCCTTTTGATTACCATCTCCTTTTCATCACTCTAAATTTACATAAGCTTTTAAAGATTTTGCCCACTCAAAGATGCCTGCTATGAGCACCATTACCCCATTCTGATCTTTTCCTCCCTTGGCAATCTCTTAATGCTTTATGTAGAACAACAGTCATGTATTTATTTACAAGTTGTCTTGACATTGTACCTATTTCTTGTACACAGTTATATTTCTAATTATTTGAGATAGGACCTTATCTTTTATGTTCTCTGTGTCTCCTCATTGGGCTTAGTATCATTGTGTGTACAGAATGGATTCCTTAATTTATTTGATTAGGATCAAAACAGGGGTCCATTTTAAAGGGAAAAGATAAAGAGGTAGTAGCTGGAAAAATCATCCTCTTTAAGTAAAATAAATCTTTTTGAAAGAAAGAAGATAACCTTAAACCAAGAAGTCTTTTGGCATCATGACTTGTGCATTTATCGAGAAACTCAAATCTAGCAAGTTTCACAGACAAATTGCAGTGGTTTTTCAGGAGATAAGGCATAGAATCAAAAAAATCATGGCTATACAGCATTTCAGGATAGAAATCCCTGGTCCAACACCTTCATTTTACTGATGAAAAAACCTAGAAACACAGAAGGACAAGTAACATAAGTGTCGCTTTCTGTTTCAAGGTCTAATGATATATTGACAATGCAATCCTGTCTTGTGACAGTTATCATCTTAATATTGTTTTGACTCTACCACAAAGCCATGCCTAAAGAAAAACTATACAGAAAATTAGGTGATATGGTAGATAGAGCACCAACTTTGGAGCCAATTTTAATTCAATTCAAATTTAGCCTCAGACACTTATTAGCTGCATGATGCTGGGCAAGTCACATTGTCTCCAAAAGAGAAAAGTAAAAAGAGATCAGGCAGCAAATTTCTATTAAAATGACTTTCTGTGTATAGTTTATTTTAAATAGAATTAAATTATGTTAAGAGGCAATGAACAGAGTGGGAAGAGAGCTGGTTTTGTAATTAGGAAGACCTGAATTCAAGTCCTGACTCTGTCACATTGTTTTGTGAGTCTATATGTTCATATTTTTGCATCCCCTGAAATTCTTTGCAATTTAGAGAGCAGTTACTTGGGTGGAGAGAGTTTCTAGACTGGGAATTCCCTATAATTATAAAATCCCAGGTCTAGACTTTTTAAAATTAATATTATTTAGTAATATAAATACAAAGGTAAATATATTTACATTTAAGCAACTGAGATCAATAATAATATAAATTTTGAAATAGAAAAAAGACTTCATGATAATAACTAATATTTCCCTATCACTAACTGTATGCCATGTGCTATGAGATGTGTTTTGCACATATCTTATTTGACCCTTGCAATCACAACCCTGCAGGTGTTATTAGTATCCCCATTTTACAGATGAGGAAATTGAGGCTAACTGACCACTTCATCCAGCAATTTCATTTTACTGGTGAAGAAACTGAAGCACAGAAAGGATAAAGTGATATGCTATAACTAGTGTGTGAGACTGGATTTCAGGACTTCCTGACTCCAGAACTGGTGCTCTCTCCATTGTATCATCTAGCATCTCATATCGTAACAATAATAATAATATAATAATGTGGATGTTTGTAGCAATTATCTCTTGCAAGCATCTTCTGCTCCTCATTCTAATGTCTACCACCTTAGTAAAGAGCTTTGTTGCCATATGGCTCGATTGCAGCAATTATCTCCTGATTCTCCCGCTCCCATTCTCTATCATGGCAACAATCCAGCCTTAATATCACTGTCCAATTATCATCTTGATGCCAGGATCGATCATGGCATTGGTTTGCTTTAAATCCTACAGGGTCTACTTCTCCCCCACTCAATAAAGTTGAACATCTTTTACCTACTCTGTTTCAGCCGCCACCTTGTACCACCTTTCCTTTCTAACTTTATCACTTACTGTTTTCCTACACCTCAACCAAATTGAAATACTTTGGATAATTGGTATAGAGCTGGGAAGGTCTTCCAAGAGCATCTGGTTCAACCCTCAAATTTAACAGAGAATATAAATCATCCATTGCACCCAAGTGAAAAATAGGAGTGTCAGGGTTAGAACCGATTCCTGGAATCCGGGACCCTTCTTTCTTTACCAGAATCTTTTTCAGTGTGTAGTTTGCCACTTCTTGCATATATTAAAATGTCCTGATTCTGTCTTTTTGCTGCTCATACATTACACCAAAGAATGCCCTCTCCATCTCTGCTTATTACCTATAGAAACCTCCCTGACTATTTTAGATTCAGTTCAAATATCATTTACTCTCTGAAGTCCTCCTTGATGCCCTGTTAGCCAGACATTATTTTTCCCAACATGGCCCTGAGCTAGCCTTTGGTATTTACACTAGGCCTTTTTAAAATTTGTCTATTCATGACTCCTTTTCAACAGAGAAATTTTTACACAACTCCGAGTATATAAAATCAGTATATCCAAATCAGACACTGACCGATGAAAATCACAATTTCTTGACTCCCTCATTCAGTTACACAACCTCATATGGAATTTCAACAAACAGCTTTGGTTCACACCTATCCTTGTGTACATACTATGTAGTATACAGGTTCTGGTGCCATTAACCCAACTCACTTCCATCCTGTCACTTCAGGTCCCACCAAGCTTGACTCATATTTTTATCAAGGTTCCAGTGGGGTTGAAGAGAAGGTTCTAGTCCAATCCTTCTTAAACCCCCA
The DNA here is from genome assembly GCF_048593235.1 of Sminthopsis crassicaudata. NCBI lineage: Eukaryota > Metazoa > Chordata > Mammalia > Dasyuromorphia > Dasyuridae > Sminthopsis > Sminthopsis crassicaudata. The sequence continues at coordinate 287,859,792 of NC_133621.1, forward strand.
GCTGCTATGCCCCCTCCTGTAATTTATTATCTCTCCAATCTTATCTGACAAATTGATATCTCCTTACAATCCCTTAGTTTTTACAAAGGGATATTTACTGAAAAGGCTGAGCAAAGACCAGAGTTGGAAACTCTGTTTTCTCTACCAATCACCCCATTTCTTAGGGAGAGAGAACTGATACTTAAAGTGGTTTCTATGAACATTTCGCCTCCCTTCTCTCCCATCCTCTCCCAAACCAAGTTAACTTCTGGTTGTGGCAGATCTGATTGCCTGGCTTGAAGGATTGGATTCATAAATTCAGGGTTAATTCTCTGCTGGGCAGGATGGGATCAAGCAAGGCCGACTCCTCCTAGAACTCAGTTGCTATAGCTACTAGCAGACTATACAGTGGATTCCAGTTTCTGGGCCCAATGATTATTCAGTCTTTTGAAGCTCTTATGGTTATAGCATGGTCAAATCAGGAAAGAAGTGGAGATGGAAAACACCATGTGGTTATAGTTTCATAATGTGGTGGGGAATATAGGCAGCTTTGCCAGTAATTCTCAACTGGGAACCTTACCAAATTTCTTCTCATTAGAGAGATGTTTCTACTGGTAACCTTTTATAATGTATACTCAGTTTTATCTCAGCAACCAATTAAAAGTTTTTTTTTTTTTATCACTACACAGGAAGTCAAAGTGCCTGTATTTATCCTGAAATGAGGAGAGAAGGAACTCCTTCCAGAGATGATAGAACCAATACACAAAGTTGTGAACTAATTCAGACACTCACAATTCAGTCCCACAATTTGACCCTGTACTTAAAGGACTACACAAATGTCCATATCCTTTGACCCAGCAAGACCACTAGGTCTGTCTCACAAAGTATTTAAATAAAAGTGGAAAAGACCCATATGTACAGAAACATTTATAGCAGTTCTTTTTGTAATAGCAAGGAATTGAAAACCACAGGGATGCCGATAAGCTGAGGAATGGGTGAATATGTTATGGCATATGATAATATTGTGCTGTAAGAAATGATGACCTTTCACAAAAAGCTAGGAAGATTTACATGAGCTAATGCAGAATGAGGTGAACAAAACCAGAACATTGCACACAGTAATAGCAGTATCATAATGATAATCAACTGTGAAAGACTTAGGGATTCTGATCAAAACAATAATCCATCACAACGCCGAAGGACTTGTGTTAGAAAAAAATGTCATCCACTTCTACATAGAGAACTCATGAACTCAGAGCACAGATTAAAGTATGTTTTTTCTCTTTGTTCATAACATAGCTAATGTAGAAATATTTTTGTGTGATTTCATTTCTATAATAAGTATCATGTTTTTTCAATGGATGCAGGAGGGATGCAGAGAGAGAGAATTTGGAACTGAAAATTTAAAAAATCAAAGTTAAAAAAGAAGGAAAGGCTGACAACTAAGGGAGAAAGCAAGGCAAACTAGAGACTTGTGATGAAGAAGGAAACAAGGATAAGGAAGGAGAAAAGTGGACTACATTTTGGGTTATTTTGCATTTTGAGTGTGGAGAGAAGGAATTAGAAGGATAGAGAAAAAGGAAAATGTCACAGTTAAAGAAAAGAAAAAGAAGAATAGGAGAATGAGAAAGGGAGAGAGATAGAGACAGAGAGGAGAAGGAGGAGTAAGAGGGGAGGAAAAGAGGGAAGGAGACAGGAGGAAGAAGAGAGTGAGAGAAAGTAAGAGAAAGCTAAAAGGAAAAAATGGTGAATGATAATTTGAATGTCATCACAAATGCTTCAGGTACCACTCATTGATATTAAAGTCAGAGATTTCCAATTCGTTATCTCTGTATTACATCTGGTTCTCAGATTTGCACAACTATAGTGTCATTTAATATTTTAAAATGATTGTTGAATTTTTAAAAATGACCTCTCCAATACCATATCTGGAAGTACTCATTAAACTTCCACGTGGGTTGGTAACAGATGAGATATTTTGGATCCTGCAAGAAGGATGCTTTTATGCCCTAGTTCGCTCCACTTAAATATTTTGTCACATTGTTATCTATGTGTGTGTCAACACCCTGCTGGATTGTGAGCTCCTTGAGGGCAGAGTCACAGTTTTATTTAAACTTTGTATTTTTCCCAGCACACGACACAGTACTGTCTGTGTGAGGAATGTGAGCATTTCCCTCATCTGTCTATCCCCGGGTTCAGCTCTATTAGTTTGAGATAATTATCGAAGCCCAAATTCCAATCTGGTGTTACACATGCCAGACATACACAAGTCCAATAGCAAGAGCATTTAATTAAGGCATTTGCTTCGAGCACCTGCAAATTCAGCAGAGTGAAACTCTAGTGGCACAGACCATAGTCTACCTGTAATTAAATTATGATCCCAGAGAATTAAGTGAGCCTCAGACTGAGTGACTAGTCCTCATACAAGTATTTCATATTAGGGGCAGCCAGGTGGCACAGAGATAGAGCATCAAGCCCTGAAGTCAGGAGGAGCTGAGTTCAAATTTTACCTCAGACACTTAACACTTCCCTGGGCAAGTTACTTAACCCCAATTGCCTCAGGAAAAAAAATATTTCAAGACATTAAAAAACTTAAATAATAAAGAAGAAAATCAAATAATTAAAACATTTTCTGAAACTGTATGCAAATGGATCCAAGCTGTCTTACAAACTCAGATTTATAAACACACACACACACACACACACACACACACACACACACACACACAAATATCCATTACCTGACTCATAGTTTCATTAAAAGTTAGGGTCCTCTGTTACCTAAACTTCATATCTCCCATAGCTCATGCTCAACAAATTAGGAATGCTTTAAAAATGTTAGGGAAATGGAGAAAAAGAAAGCCTTGGGAATTTTTTAATGTATCAAAGTAATCAGCTGTGACTCCGGACAAGTGGCTTAGTTTCCTCTTCTGTAAAATAGTGATGATAGCAGCCTTTATATTACTTACATTATAGGGTGACTTCTTACAGGGAGGGATTCCTCAACTGAAATAGTGAATGACAAGAAGACAATATGGTAGACCTAGGTCCAGCATGAACTCTAGAATGCTAACTGATATCATTGACCGTGGAGTTGAGTTTGTGTCAGTCAGGGTGCTAAGTAAGATCTGTTACATCCTTTTTTGTCTGGTCTAAGAGACTTGGGGTTTGGACAACATATTTAGCTGAACGAACACAAGCACCTTCCATGAGCTATCTGCTGTTGCTCGTTACCTTTTTTTTTTTTTTTTTTTTTTTTTAAACAGTCTCCTCAGCTTTATTCTGTTTCTTGAAATGCTCCTTCGGGGCATAGCATCTTTTCCAAATGGATGCTTAAATGGACCGAGTGTCCTAGCAACAAACGATGCATAGCCGGAGGAAGACAAAGATTAGCTAGGGCTCCTCAGTGTTCCAAACCTGCTTATGTGGAGATGAGGTTATTGCTGCATTAGTTTAGTTGCACAGGTGGAAAATGCCAACTTTAATTCTCTACATTGATGCCACTGCCAGAGTGATGGCCATATTGAGAAGCCCATGAAGAGTGAAATGTAAACAGAGCCCAAGAACCAGTCCCCTGATTGAATGGAGGTGGGGGGCATTGAATTGGGGGAAGAAATTTAATTTTCTATAAAGCTGCCTGGAGCTGTAACTATAACAACGATCTCTTTAAACTGAAATTACAAAATGGTGTATTTCAGCATTCTGCTAGTGCAATAGTATTTTGCTAAGCAGCTCTAGGAAAGACATGTCCATCCATGTACATGAAAATGGAAAGTAGTAAGAAGTTGAAATGAAAAAGTCCTCAGATGAAATACAGCTCTATACGGGATTATAAACCAAAATCTGGAAGGAATTTTGTAGACATATAAGAACAATTTCAACATTTTTCCCCAAATTTAGGGTTCCAAATTCTCTCATTCCCATTTCCCATTGAGAAGCTAAATAATTTGACATAGGTTATATACATGTGTAGTCATGTAAAACACATTTTCAAGTAGATTTACAGGATGTTAAAATCTATAAGGAAACTCAGAAACCATCTAACCTGTTATTTTTATTTTACATTTGAGGGAACAGACAGAAGAAGAATAAATAATTAGCCTAAGATTTTACAAGTAATGCGTATCAACTAGTCTACCAAAAGGGCGGCAGAATCTGGAGAATGATTCTGGGTTTGAATCCTGTCTTTGCTATTTATATGTGTTGATGGACAATTGTATCCCTTCTCTGGGCTCAAATGCCTCACATTTATATTTATATGAACTCCAAAATTCTGTAATAGTAAAATTATCTGATTTATCCCTTCTTCAGTCCACATGCAATGTGTCCTACTTAAGGAAAATCACTTATATAGAAATCTAAATTTATAGACCTTCAACATTTGGAGGTGATTCCTAGATCCTAGAGCTTGAGTTGGAAAGGACCTTAAGAGGCCATTTAGTCCAATTGACTTATTTTATAAATATGGAAACTGAGACCAAAGAGGTCAATCCTGGGAGCATACAGATAGTGTAAGTGGTGAAATGTGAACACTGGTTGTCTTCTATAATCGGCTCTCTTCATTTCCATTTTATTACAGAAACTTCCCAATTAGATAAACAATCCTTGTATATATCTAGCAGACACTTGAATGGGTGGGGTGTTTACTCCCTTTTGGAGGATATGAGTTTCTTAGGGGCAGAGATTTGTCATTATTATCTTTGCTTCCCAGATGTTTGGGAATGTTGTTTACTTATTGATTATCTGTGAGTATGGACAGTCTACAAGAGAGATTACTCCCTCAAGGAGAAGCTCAAACCTTCTCTTCCATAGTAATTGAATTAGAAAGACAGAATTAAATCAGAGGAAAGGTTCCATAGCCACAAACTTTTGGGACTGGTGGCCAAATTCAGCTGATAGGACTGTGAGGAGAGGAGCAGGTACAGTGGTTGCTGGAGGGATGGAGAATGTCTTTAAGATGTTATTACTCTGGGACTAAGCCCCATTTGCCCATCCTAGTTACAGCTATTGGATTAAACTAAACAAATCTGGTTATTTTTAAAATGAAAATCATTGTAAAGTGATTGATCCTTTTAAGAAAAAGTTAAACATATTGTATGAAACTGATAGTCAAAACTGAACAATATCCAAATATTAAGCCTTACATGCTGGCCATCATTTCTAACTCCTGCCCCCAAAACCTTGGATTCTTCTTCAGGAACCAGTATGCGTTGTAATGGGCATGTTTTCTTTTCTTTTCTTTTTTCTATTTTATCTTTCCTTTTTCATGGTATTTTTTCCAAATACATATAAACACTATTTTAATTTTTTTTAATTTTGAGTTCTGAAATGTTCTTCCTTTCTCCTAAAATTTTATTTTACATAAATTATATATGTGCAATCATGTAAAACATATTTACATATCAGTCGTATTGTAAAAGAAAAAACAGACTGAAAGGGAAAAAATAAGGTAAAGAAAATTAAAATGGCATACTTTATTCTGCATCTAGAATCTGTCAGTTCTTTTATTGGATGTGAATGGCATTTTCCATCATCAGTGATAAATGATCTTGCTTGAGAATATGACTACGTACTACCTCCCAGGTATTTCCTCACCATATCAGTTTATTCTACCCCACACTTCCAGCCTCCCCTGATATGCTACTTCTGTAATTAGATTCTAAACTCCTAGAGGACAGGTACAATCCTGATTGCTTTTATATATAAAGCTAGCCCTTAGTACAGTGTCTAGCATATAGTAAATGTTTACTAAATGCTCTATCTTTCTATCATTTATCTATCAATTTATTTTTCCATCTCTGTCATTTATCAATCCAGCTAGCCAGCTTTCTGTATGCATTCAATGTACTTGGGTGTGGGAGGAACATGGCTTCAACACCTTGGTTCAGAGGCTTTTGGGGGAATTCTTTTTCTTTCATGAGTCAGCTTTACTTTTTATTTTTTCTGGCCACCTCAGTGTTTAAATCCTCATTTTTAAAAGCCCTGATCCTGCAACTTTGGCCCCTGGAGCTTGGTATATTTGCATTTAAAATGGCTAGAAACTGGGTGCTGAGCCAGCACATATTCCCTCCAGGCCTTGCAATTAAAAGATTTTATACCAAAGGTTTAGCACTTTTCATAATACTGATATAAAGTTTCTTATTTGGAGTAAGACGCTAGGAGAACTTAACTTGGTCAGAACCTCCTGGAATGCTTTAGTGTTCTGCTGATGATCTGCTGGTATGCTTGGATGAAAACTATGGACTTCACTGCAGTGTATCTGGTTCTGGTGAAAAGGAGTCTGGGTCATCCTAAGTATGAGATGAGCTTAGATAGAATATGGGTTCCATTGTAGGTGCCATGTTTTAGGAAGGCAATAGGATGGTGAAAGATTTCAAGTCCGTTTGAAAGAAGGATCAGTTGAAAGAATTGGGGGATGTTTAATCTAGAGAAGAGAAGACTAGAGGGAGATGTGATTGCTTTATTTTAAGACTTGTCAGGTACAAAAGGATTTTATCTACTCTGGCACAAAAGGACAGACAGAGCTAAAACTAATGGGCAAAAATGCAAAGGGCAAAGGTAGCCTGGCTATTATTTTTAAAAAATACAACTGTTTAATAGTTAGAATTATCCTTAAGTATAGTGGGCTCTCTCAGGACATAATGGGTCTCTCTTTGGGTATTTTCAAAAACCCTTCATTTAAAGACAAAATAAAATCCTAACAGTTAGAGCCTTCTTTGATACTGATGTCTAAATCAGGTAGGATGAAAACAGAGAAAGAAAATTATAGACCAATTTCCCTAATGAATATAGATGCAAAAATCTTAAATAAAATATTAGCAATGAGATTACAGAAAATCATCCCCAGGATAATACACCATGACCAAGTAGAATTTATACCAGGAATGCAGGGCTGGTTCAAAATTAGGAAAACTATTAGCATAATTGACTATATCAATAACCAAACTAACAAAAACCATATGATTATTTCAATAAATGCAGGAAAAGCATTTGATAAAATCCAACACCCATTTCTATTAAAAACACTAGAGAATATAGAAATAAATTGACTTTTCCTTAAAATAATCAGTAGCATCTATTTAAAACCATCAGTAAGCATCATATGTAATGAGGATAAACTAGAATCATTCCCAATAAGATCAAGGGTGAAACAAAGTTGCCCACTATCACCATTACTATTCAATATTGTATTAGAAATGCTAGCTTTGGCAATAAGAGAAGAAAAAGAAATTAAAGGAATTAGAGTAGGTAATGAGGAAACCAAATTATCACTCTTTGCAGATGATATGATGGTATATATAGAGAACTCTAGAGAATAAACTAAAAAAATAATAGAAACAATTAGAGCCTTCTCAGGTGGGAAATGAGCTACTTTAGCAGTATTGAGTTTCCTCCCATTAGAAATCTACAGGCAAGACCTGAAGAACCATTTATTGAGAGAATATTGTGGATGAGGTGATTTTTTTTTTCATATGGGTTGGACTTGGAAGCCTTGAAGGATCCTTTCAACTAAGATTCTTTGACCCTGATGTAGGTATTCAGTGAATACTTACTAAACACCCACTATGTGCTAAATACGATACTAGGCACTGAAAATACAAACAGGCAGACTCTACTCCCAAAATTTAAAATGAGAAGGAGCTTTTAAAATGATTACCTATTTTGGTCATATATAAAAACAAACATATAAATTAAGACATTCTCCACTGGATAAAGATTATGGTCAATTGATATGAACAAAAAATTCTCTAGAGAAAAATTTCAAACTATTAACTATTGTATGAAAGATAGTACCAAAACATTCATCATAAGAGATAGAACAACAGAACTCTGAGGTTTTACTTAATACCCAGCAAATTTTCAGCAATGACAAAAGATACAAATGGTATTGGAGAATCTGTGAAAAGACAGACACAAACTAATGTGTTATTGGTGGAACTGTCAATTGTTCTAACCATACCTACCAAAAAAAATTCATGACTTTTTTTTTTTTTTTTTTTGATGAGACAATTGGAGTTAAATGTCTGAGTCACATTGGAACTCAGGTCCTCCTGACTCTAGGTCTGGTATTGTATCCGCTACACTATCTAGCTTCCTGTCTGATTTTTTTTTAAATGACCAAAACCATTTGGCCCAGATATAGCACATGGGATACATAAATCAAGGAGATCAGTTACAGGGAGAAAGATCTTTTAGATTCAAAGTATTCATCACAGACTTTTCTATGGTGGCAGCCAATTGGAAATAAAGTAAATGTCCATTGATTAGGGAAGGGCTAAATAAATTTTGATGTGTGAGCTGTGAAGTGGCTAGGTAGACTAGTAGATGGAGTGCTGAGCTGGAGTCAAGAAGACCTAAGTTTAAAATTAGCCTCAAACACTAAGAAGTTCTTTGACACTGAGCAAGTCAGCTAATGTTTCCCCCTCAGTTTCTTCCACTGTAAAATAGGGATAATAACAGTACTTAATTTACAGTTATTGTAAGGCTCAAATGAGATAATATTTGTAAAACACCTGACACATAGTGGGTGCTATATAGTATTATCATTTATTCCCTCTTCATCCACATAAATGTACTACATCATATGAAGTGATAAATATGGTGGATTCAGAGAAGCATGGGAATGCTTTTATGAACTGATGCAAAATAAAATAAGTAGAATCAGAAAAATAATATCCCTACAGCAATGGAAATAAAAAAGACATCCCCCCAAAAAGTAACCACTGGGTAAATAGCCCTAGAGAAGAGATTGGAAAACATACCTCCCTCCTCTATTTGTTTTTTTTTTTTTTTTTTGGTGGGGGGGTTTGTTGTTACAAATGTAAAGATCTGTATGGGGTGGAACGTTGCAGATAGTATAGTACTCAAATGACATGCTGGTTAGTTTTGCTGACCTGTTTTTTTCCCTCTTTTAAAACTATTCCATATAATAAACAATATTTTTTAAAGGAGGAAAAGTTAGAGAGATTTGGAAATGAATGTTTATGGACATTAATTAATTAATTAATTAAAGGCTATTAATAATATTTAAGTAGTTAAGCAAATAATATTAAACTCTAATTCTTAATGATGTGCCTTGGCTGAGAGATGAAATATTTCACATCCTGTGAAGTCTAAGATAGCACTTCCTCTAGGAGGATGAAGACTTACTTATACAATTATACTACTACAGTATTCCTTAAAAGAGAGACAGCTAGGGACAGAGACAAAAGATATCTTGCACATTTTCTTAGTCCCACCATCATGTTTGTTTGGTGCAAATATGTTTTCTTTTAGGATTAATGGCAAAATAAGGTTTTCTGCAAAGGCTTTACCAAGTGGAGAAAAAGAAAATTCTCAGGTTGCAAATTATTTAGCTAGCTAATAGCTATTTCTAGGACTTTCAGTTTAAAAAAATTAAGGAGAGAGAAAGCTTTGTTATTGAAGTACTTTCCTCTGCAGTTAATGATAATGCATATGAGGAATGATCACGTTAATGAAACAATTCACTCTGTTGGTAATGGATTTTATTTATCTCAGTATTTTTCCTTTTGCTGCATCCTGAACTCATAAACTCTGGACCAGACTATATTCTAAATGCATAAAATAAGAGAGAAGGCAAAATGAGAAAAGAACAGAAATGTCGTGATATAGTTCTTGGCCTTCGCCAGTGACTATCTCAGAGAATTTATGCAGTCCTTTCTGACATTTATTTGATAAATCCATATGGTATCATGAACAACTTGGACATCTCTACCTTTTTTTGACAACTTTGAGTTGTAAGTATAAATGATTGGACTGGATTAGCCATCACTTGTGACTGAATAACTAAATAAAGGATTTTGCAAGTATGCTGGGGAAACAAAGAGAAAATAAAATTCTCTGCTCTGAAGAAGCCTATATTCTTTTTAAAGTTTTTTTTATTTTAAAATTTTTATTATAGCTTTTTATATACAAAACATGTGCATGGGTAATTTTTCAACATTGACTCTTGAAAAATCTTCTGCTCCAACTTTTCCCCTTCTTCCCCCCACTCCCTCCCCTAGATGGCAGGTAGTCCCATACATATTAAATATGTTAAAGTATATGTTAAGTACAATATATGTATACATATTTATACAGTTATCTTGTTGCACAGGAAAAATCGGATTTAGAAAGGAGGTAAAAAATAACCTGAGAGGAAAAAACAAAAATGCAAGCAAACATTTACAGAAAGAGTGGGGATATTATGTTGTGGTCTGAACTCATTTCCCATGTTCTTTATCTGGATGTAGCTGTCTGTTCATTACAGATCAATTGGAACTGATTTGCATCCTCTCATTGTTGAAGAGAGCCACTTCCATCAGAATTGATCATCATGTAGTATTGTTGTTGAAGTGTATAATGATCTCCTGGTTCTGCTTATTTCACTCAGCATCAGTTCATGTATGTCTTTCCAAACCTCTCTGGTTAGTTTTATATAACAATAATATCCCATAACATTCATATACCACAATTTATTCAGCCATTCTCCAACTGATGGACATCCCTTCAATTTCCAGTTTCTAGCTACTACAAAAAGGGCTGCCCCAAACATTTTTGCACATTCAGGTCCCTTTCCCTTCTTTAAGATCTCTTTGGGATATAAGGCTAGTAGTAACACTGCTAGGTCAAAAAGTATGCACAAATTGCTCTCCAGAATGGTTGGATTCATTTACAACTCCACCAACAATGAATCAGTTTTCCTGGATCCCCTCCAAATTCATTATTATCTTTTCCTGTCATCTTAGCCAATCTGACAGGTATCGCAGAGTTGTTTTAATTTGCATTTCTCTGATCAACAATGATTTGGAACACCTTGATTAGAAATAGGTTTAAAATCTTCATCTGAAAATTGTTCATATCCTTTGACCATTTATCAATTGCAGAATGACTTGATTTCTTATAAATTTGAGTCAATTCTCTATATATTTTGGAAGGAAGCCTATATTCTACTGGGGAAAGAGTACATAGAATAATCCCATAGTCCTTACAATGCAGTAGCAAAAAAGTTGATAATACTTCCTTAATGTTATTTCCACTGATAAAATCACATCCAATTCTGATGTGAAATTTTTTGACAGTGCCAAGGACTTGAATAATAAGAATTTTATTTTTTGGGTTTTCATTAGATGTAGCTCTAGCACCTAGAAAAGCTATTTTAATCCTCAAAAATCCCATTAAGTATGATTTTCTGCTCTTCCACATAGAACTGAAAATCCCTACCTGTACCTTTCTAACTGGAATACCATGTCACAGGAGAACCCAGGCTGAGGTTTAGAACCTACCTGGAGATTTTGAAACCTTACTTAGGAGATCACCAAACCCACTGCTACCACTAGGCTCATGGTCTTAGAATTGTAACTAATCTAGGCTGGCAACCCTGACCCTAAATGCATCTTAGCTAGTCCAACATTTACATTTTGCAGATAAGGAAACAGAAGCTCAGAGAGTATTTTCTTTCCATTCAGTTGTCCATAATTCCCATTAAATAGCAGAACATATTTGTCTGAGTTTTTCCCATAGTGCCTAAGGTCCTCTCAGTGGGCAATGTACCATTCTCTCTCTCCCCACCAATATGTTTTCAGAGCTTCTGGAAAATGACAAACATCCCATTTCACAAAATAATATTAGTTGGTAGCACTTTATGGTGTAGAATGTTTCCTCACAAATCTGGCATTGCTAACCTTTTTTGTGTCTCTTTCTCTCCTGCTAAGAAAGTTCTTTGGATATTAAGTGCTTAGATTCATAAACCAGATATGGATGGTCCCTCAGAGGCTCTGTACTCTAACCTTCTTACTTTACATATAAGGAAACTGATGTTAAAAGGGGAATTAGTGTGTTTTTTTCAAGGCCAAATAGGCAGTAAACTCAAAAGGCAAGATTTGAACACTGATCCTCTGACTTCAAAGTCAGTGCTTTCCCCATGGTTCCATGTTACCTGCCATATACCTTCTTGTTGTTTGTTCTTAATTTTTGAAGATGACCATGATATCAAGGAGTTGGATTTAAGTGAGAGAATTGACCATAGATCCTAGAGATCCAAATAGGAAACATGGAATGCCTTCCTACCCTCTGCTTTGAGATCTAGTACATTCACAATAATCCTGGCAAGTTTCAGCAAGGGATAGTGGAAAGAGTACTGGATTCAAAGTGAAAGATTCTGTTCAAATGCTATTTCTGCCACTTACTATCCATGTCACCTTAGGTAATTCACTTAACTTTCTCTGAATCTCAGTTTCTCCCTCTGTAAAATGAAGTACCTTCCCAGTTCTAAATCTATGATTCTTTGACTCTTCCCATCAGTGGTATTCACTCACCCTGCCAAATTTCATGAGTGAATTGCTTCCCTTCTTCCTTTGCCTGTTGGCCACCTTTAACATTAAACTCAAGTATTATTTCCTTCAAGATATCTTTCCTATTCCAGGATATGAGGGAAGTTAGTGCCCATCCTCTGAAGTGACTTAGTATTTAATATATTCCTATCCTACATCTACTTCTTTTTGATTATGTTAATTTCCCAACATAGAATGTAAGCTCCTTATGGTGAGGATATGTGAGACTTCTACATTTATGTTCCCAGACCAAATCTTCCTACCTGTTACATAATCCATATTTATAATCAGTGCTTGTGGATAGATTTGTTGATTCCTCCATGACTTGGACACCAGCCTTTCTAATCTAACTCTTGGTCCTTGATAACCTCCAAATTCACATTGATGACTCTCCTACATATCCTTCTCAACCACTTCAGCCTTTCCAGCTCCCATATCTTTTGTCAGTTCAGAATCTAGGAGATGGGATAGGGTACCTGTACAAGTCACTATAGCCTGAAAGAAAATATGATTAAAAGATACAAAGATACAAAGTGATGCTTAAAGTCCAAAAAAGGAAATTTCCATTTATTACCAAGGATGGGACACAAAGGGTATAAGGAAGGAAAGTTTGATGTAGCTTTTGAGTTAGATCTTGAAAAGTGAATATTATTTCAGTAGATAGAATTCAGCTGAAAGTGGATAAAAGGGGAGATATTAAGAGACATAGGGGATAGCATTAGTGCGGATGCACAGGCCAGAACGCATAGAATGTGTTTATATAAATAGTGTATACTGTGCTTCAGCTGACCATTGAGGAAGAAAAGGGAACAAGTGTGAGTTAAGGCTGCTAAGACAGGAAAGCATTCTTGGTATAGGATTAGAGTCTCAAGGCTGTCAAATCCAATCCTTTCATTTTGGAAACTTTGGCCCAAGAACTTGTCCAAGGTCACATAGATAATAAGTGGCAGAAACACAGAGCCTGAATTTGTATCCTGGCCCTACCACTTACTACCTGTATGACTGACTTGATTCATTTTTGTAGTTCTCAATTTACTTAAATTATAAAATGAGGATTTGATTGGATGATCTCTTAGATCCCTTCTAGCTCCACCAATCAGTCACCAAGTATTTAATAAAGTTCTATTATATAGTAGGAATTGTAGTGGGAACAGAAGATGCAAAGGCAAAAAAAAAAAAAAAGTGAGTAATCCCTGTCCTTGGGAAGCTTATATTCTATAGTGGGAGCTGTCATATACAACATTTCACATATTCTGTAGTCCTTGGATTGAATTCAGCTTAGAGTGGGTGAAAGGGGAGACATAAGGGATGGCTGCTACAATCTCCCTCCCTACAGTAGAGGGTACTTCATTGGACCACCTTTTTGGAGGCTTGAAAGGAATCTTAAGGATCATTTTCTAGGGGAGCAAACCAGGGTTGTAAAAATTGCTTTACTGGTTGAGACCATAAAAATAATGAGAAGCAGAACTAGGTTCAGGTTTTCCAACTCCTTAACTAGTTCTGAGTGATGGAATCATGCAATCAGCTCTTTGCATTGGGAAGGTTTTCTGGTAGTGCTATGTAAGATGAGTCTTAGGCATCTGTTACATTAAAAATGCTTATGAATGATTGATAAAGCTTCAGGGAACTTACAGTTCATTCATCCAGTCCAGCCAATGACTTTTCGGTTGAGAAAGATGAGATGCAGGGAAGTTAAATAAATAGCAAAACATTAGCCAGTCAATCAACAAGAATTTCATGCAGTTAGTAAGTAGAAGTTCTAGGATTTTAACCCACTCTGAATTTCTTTCTTTCTGAAACCTAGGTGTGAGATTCAAGATCTTTTGCAGTTTAGACTGAAGGTGGAGACCTTGGTCCTGAGACTAGTCTAGGAAACAGACATTGAGATTGGACCAGGCCTGACACTGAGAATAGATAGACATGGATGGTTATGAGAGATTATAGAAATGAAATCAGAACTAGACAATTGGTTTTATGTGGGATATGAAGAGGAATGAAATATTGAGCATTACTGAGATTTCTAGCATAGATGAGTGAGAGAATGGTCAACCATTCTATTTAGATTTTTTTTTTTTGCTTTGTGTTTCATCCTTGTGTTTTCACAGTATAGTTTATTTCAATCCTGTAGGTCATTGTGACACTGAATGACTTTTTTTTTTTACTTTGCCATTAATTGGAATCACAAAACCATCAAAAGGAGGGGGAATTGCAGCACTAGAAATCTATCCCATAGAATCTCAGAGGTGAAAGGAAGGACTTTAGAGTTCTAGATCTGATTGTGCAGCACAGCAACTATATAGCATTTACTTGAAGAACTGCTGAGATTACCAATGAGGCAGCACATCCCTTTTGGACAGCTCCCATGCTTAGGCAGTTTGTCTTTATGGGGAATCCAAAATGTCCTGTTGGCACCTTGTACCCATTCAGCCCAGTTCTTCCCTGTGGAATCAAGGAGAGCACGCCTCATTTCTCTTCTAAATGACAGCAGAACTTCTCTAATGTCTTTACAATGGATGTTCCAGAAAATCAATAGCAAGGCAAATGTGTGCCCTGTCTATTTATTTCCCAGAAAGCAACACTTACTCATTTGTTGTGGGAATGGTTTCTTTTTTAAAAAAACTATATAATTATGATAAGTCTTCATAGGGGAAAGATGAAGCTGCATTGGTTTTTAATCACTTCCAGTAAAATTCTCCTCCACCCTATTTATATTTTCAATAGTTTTACACTTCTGGAAAATAAATATAAATATTCTCTGGTGTCATTCTTTTATTTATTCTTCAAAAAGAATATATAAATTAAGCAATCAGAAAGCACCTACTCTGTGCTGGGCTTTGTGCTAGGCATTGGGGGATATATGAAAAAAAAATAGCTATTCTCCAGGGACTTACATTCTATTGGGAAATATAGCTTATACAAATATAAGTAGATAGAGAATATATATTAAAACAAACTTAAGAAGAATGGGGGCATTTGGGAGGGTGAATAGCAATTGGAGTAAAAAAGAAAGACTTTTTGTAAAATAGAGTTTTAACTTTAAGTCTATAGATTTCAGAAAGTATATGAAATTATATGGGACAAAATTCTATTTCTCTTTGCACTAACCTTTAATTGAAATAGAACATTTCATTCTATTATGACATTTGTAAAGTTATTCTGAGAAAGTGGGTCCATAAGGCTTCACCTAACTGCAGGAAGGTCTATGGCAGTATAAAACTTATTTGTTATATAATATTCAAGGCAGTGCTTGAGATGTGTCTTGACAGAAGAGAAGAATTATTGTTGTAAGGGGAATACAGCATAGAGAATTGCAAATATAAAGACATGGAGAGAGGAAATTGAGCATGAAACAAAAGAGAAGGTTGGTTTGGCTGGATCGGTCAGTTCTGGTGGACTGATCTTGGCAATTTGGTTTTAGAGAGTTGCCTAGAATTTGGGAAAAGGAGTAATATCCAGTAAGATAGAAGAATAGATTGAGGTCAAGTTGTGTAGTAAGCTCCCGTTGTTGGTTGAATGAGGGTTTGACACTTAAAGACAGACAAATTGATTATGTATATAGGTTAGAACAGAGTGGCCAGTCAGTCAATAAACATTTGGCTAATGCAGTAGCTTTGTGAGTAGAGAAAAAGAGTCAGGTTTGAGAGATGTTGTGAAGATAGGAAGAGCAAGATTAGGCAATTCATTACTTATATGGGATAAGGGGGCAGTGAGACATCTTAGATACTGTTGGATTTACAAAGTGAGAAGCCTGAAAAGATGGTGATGTCTTTGACAAAAATAAGGAAATTTGAAGGGGGAGATAATAAATTTAGCTTTGGGCATGTTCAGTTCGAGATGTTTCTGACATTTCTAGTTTGAGGTATCTAAGTGACAGCTGGTCATGTGGGACTATACATCAGGAGAGAGATGGGTTGGACAGTAAGATCTGTGAGTCATCTCCATGGAGTTGATAGACAAACCCATGGGAGCTAATGAGGTTAGGGAGGAGAAGAGAGAGTAAGGGAGAGGAGAGGAGACTTTAACCTTCAACAAAACTTTGGGTAAAGTATTAGAGAGGTGATAAATCTGATCCAAGAAATTTGAATAATGGTCTTTTTTGTTCTAGGTGGTGCAGTGGATTGAGCACTGGGTTGGAAATCAGAAAGGCTTATCTTCCTGAGTTCAAATCTGACTTCTGATACTTACTAATCCTGTGACTGTGACTTAATTCTGTTTTTCCTCAGCTTTCTTGGCTATAAAATGATCTGGAGAAGGAAATGGCAAACCACTCCATTATCTTTGCCCAAAAAATCCCAAATTCAGTCACAAGAGCCAGACATAAATAAAGTGACTAAATACTACCATTTAATTTTAACTGGTACATGGCCTATTGATTCATAATGGATAGAATACTGGATTTGTGGTCATGTAGACTGGAGTAGAATCCTGCCTTAAACAAGTACTCAAAACCAGGGCAGGTCACAATCTCTGTGGGCGTCATTTTCAGCTTCTGTAAAATATAGAAAATCATTCTTGTCACACCTACCTCCCAGAATGATTGAGAGGTGCCCATCAGAATTTGCAAGCCTTAGAGCAGGGATGGGGAACTCCAACCTGAAGACTTTATAAGGCCCTCATAAAATCATTTGCTATGGCACCTACAGGCAATGATGAGCTAAAAGCCAAATATTAACACCTCCCCCTGCTTGAGTTCTTATATGTTGATAATTTTGTATGACCCTCAAATGATATTATAAATAACCAAATGGCCCTTGGCAGAAAAAAGGGCTCCCCACTCCTGCCTTAGAATGTGGATGAAATGTCATTGTCATCACTCATCATCCCTTCTGCATCACAATCCTTGTCCAGTCCATCAAAAAAAGGATTTTTTTATGTGCTTGCTGTGTTCCAGGTACTTTACCAGGTACTGAGAACACTAAAGCAAAAGTGAGGCAGACCCTACCTTCAAGGAACTTATAACCTATCAAAGAAAGCAAAATATACATATGTAAATAGGTAGAGATTATAAACAAAAGGAATCCAAGTTAATTGGGTAGGAAGGGCCCTAGCATTTGGGTACATCAGATGTAGAAGTGAAACTTGAACTGAGTTTTGAGGGAATCTAGGGATTCCAAAAGAAAATGAGATAACCTATTTTAAAAACCTTTTGTTAATTTTTAAATGTTATAGAGAACTGACTTTTTTTTTTTTTTGTTTTGGGATCAGAATAGGCTTTCATCAATGTAAGGCGCTTTCCGTTAGCTAAGCTTCCTCTAATAATTCTGATTGATATCATCTTTGCAATTTAGTTTTAGAAAATTGCCTATAGAAGTGACTTGCCATAAGTCACATAACATTATGTGGTAAAGGCATGCCTTGAAATCAGATCTTCCTGACTCTTAAGATCATCTGTCTCTCCACTATTCCATGTTATTGTCATTCAGTTATTTTTTCATTCATAATTCTTGGCAGAGATACTGAAGTGGTTTGCCATTCCTTCTCCAGTCCATTTTAAAGATGAGGAAACTGAGGCAAATAGGGTTAAGTGATTTTCCCAGAGTCACATAGCTAGTAAGTATCTGAGGCCACATTTGAAATAAGTTCTTCATAACTCTAGGCTGGATGCTTTATTTGCTGTACTACCTAATGCCCCATTGTTCCTTCTTATATAAATGCTATTATCAAATCAAGTCAAAATCTATCAATCACCTGCTGTGTGCCAGATACTGTGCTAAGCATTGGGATACAAAAAAGGCAATTAAAAAAGCATTTTCTGCTCACAAGGAGCTCACAGTTAACATGTGACAACATGTCAGAAACTGCAAATAAACAAACTGTGAATCAATAGACATAATCAGAAAGGAGAGGTACTAGCTTTAGGGGGGATCATGCAATAAAGTTTCTTGGTCTTCTTATTATTGTTGCTCATCTTTCCTTCTCAAAGAGAACCAATGATGTCATGATGCTGCTGCCTTGACTTGTGAATGAATTATTCTGGCAACCAAAGGCACAGGTTCTTAAGGGAGTGACTTGGGGATGCGGTATGATATGTGGTTCTGAAGCAATAGCAGATTTATATGCTGATAGGAAAATCTAGCTCACGATCTTAACTTCATTCTCATTGTCCTTACACCAAAAGTCTTAGTTCATTAGACCTGAGCCCAGAGGTTTCCATCCAAAGGGCTGTATTTCATTTTATAATGAAAGGTTATGAATTACCTGAATTCCAGAAACATTTTATCAAGTCTATACTGTAAGTCAAACGTTGTGTTGAGTAATAAGAATATAAAGAAGGAAAATAGAATGGTCCCTATCCTTAAGATGCAAAAGTACATTCTACTAAGTAGAAATAACACAGATATAGATAAATCACGACAAATAAGGATTATGACTGAACGTGAGATTTCATTGGTGAGGAAACTTCTCCCAATACATGCCTACACATACTACCTTATCTCAAAAGTTTCTCAAAGCATTGAAAAATGAAGTGACTTGTCCAGGGTCACAGAGTTAGTATATTCAAGGGGTAAGATTTGAACTCAGGTCTTCCTGACTTCCTGATTTGTTCCCCCTCCCCCATGGACTATATGACACTTCTCATTCAATATAGATTAAATATAAAACTAAATACATAATAATGGTAAAAAGGGATGGAACAT
The DNA here is from genome assembly GCF_048593235.1 of Sminthopsis crassicaudata. Lineage (NCBI taxonomy): Eukaryota > Metazoa > Chordata > Mammalia > Dasyuromorphia > Dasyuridae > Sminthopsis > Sminthopsis crassicaudata. The sequence continues at coordinate 287,878,741 of NC_133621.1, forward strand.
ACTAATATTTGAGAGAATCTAGAAATGTTTCTTATAGAAGAGGATGTGAATTGGACCTTGTACATACTGGGCCATGGTAAGAAAAAAAGAGAGTTCCATTCATTAGGGTAGCCTGAACAAAGGCAGGAAGACTGAAAACAAAAATGCCAAGAACAGGAAGTAGCCAGTTTGGTTGGAATAATTAGCCTAGAAAGACAAAGTAGGGCCTGTTTGCAAAGTAATTCTAATGCTAACAAAGTTGGTATTTTATGTATGTTTTGAGCTGGGGTGTCCCCTTGGCTATTGAGTATTTCAGAAATATTAATTTGGAAACTACATGAAGGATGAATTAGAGAAAGAAAAGGATGAATGCAGAAAGATCATTTAGGAAGTCACAGAAATAGGTAAGGTGAGAGATGATGACCAATCCAGGTTTTATATCTCAATTCAGTTGCTCAATTTCTATTTATTTCCTTTCTTGATACCTACAAATATACTATGACTCCACAACTCTTCAAACATTTTCAGTATGTTTTTCTACTCCTGCCAGTTATTGGCCTATAGGTATCTTTTTCCTAATCAGCTGAATTCCTTGAACAAGCCATTTATGCTCTGTGCATTAACATCCTTTCTTCTCACTTTTATTAAATTTTTTGCAATTTGGTCTTTAACTTCATTACTCAACTGAAAGTGGCCTCTTTATCATTTCATTATCATATACTTGTCTAGTTTGGCGATGTCATCTTGGTTCTCTTCTTCCTTCATCTCTTTGCCACTCTTGACCCTGTTGACTACCTTATATTCTTGGATAACCTCTCTTCTCATGATACCATTCTGTCTTAATTTCCCATCTCCTTATCTGGCTGTTCTTTCTCACTTTCCTTTGTAGTATCTTCATCAATTACTCAGTAATTGTAGGTATCCCCAAAGCTTGATTTGGGGCCTCCCACATTTTTCTTTCCGTACTTTTTCTTAGTGATCTCATTGGCTCCTATGGTTCGGTGATTATCCTTGTAAAAATTTCAGGGGCAGCTAGATGGCATAGTCTAAAGGCTTCCAGACCATGAATCAGGAAGAACTGAATTCAAATCCTGCCTCAGTCACTAACTGCAGAATGATGAGCAAATTACTACATCATGTTTGCCTCCTCTGTAAAACTAGATGAGGAAGGAAATGGCAAACCACTCCAATATTTTGGCCAAGAAAACCCCAAATGGGATTATGAAGAGTTGGATGTGGATGAAAATGACTGAATAGCAACGAATTAAAATGTCTCTCAGATTTGTGTATCCAACTACAGTCTCTCTCCTGAGTTCCAGGACGACATCACTAATTACATATTGGACATGTCCTAAAAGCATCTCAAATTCTGCATTTCTGAAACAGAATTTGTTTTTTTCTACATACTCACCTCTCATCTGAACTTCCTGAGGATTTTATGGGGACTATATTAAGCCTTAAACTAATCAAGTTCACCTCAGGGCCATCCTTTACTCTTCTCTCAGCGAGCCCACATATTCAGTCAGTTGCTGAATCTTGGAAATTTTTTTCCTAAGCTTTTCTTGGTCAATAGCAATAGCCTTCAGTTGCAATAGATTTCCTGCTTCAAGTCTCTCCTCACTCTGATTTTTCGCATACCTGTCAAAATGAGTTTGCTAAAGTACAGATCTAAGTGAGCCCCACACTCAATAAAAATTGGCTCCCTATTATGTCCAAGGTCAAATAAGAAGGAAAGAGAGAATCTAGAAATGTTTCTTATAGAAGAGGATGTGAACTGGACCTTTCTTTCATCTAAAGCAAATGGGTAAAACAGTTGGCCCATGGACCTAATAACCTACAGCACTCCCACTACAGCTCTAACCAGATTAAAATATAATTGGGAAATATTTAACACAATAAATAAAAATGCACTAGAATATAAGCAATATTAATATATAGATTTATAGGTCAACATGCATTGGGAGGGATTTGTGTATAGTTGAGAGGCTCCATTTTTATTTGTCTTTGCTTCTGCTGATCTTGAAGGCCTTTAAAACCTGCCCCTTCCTACTCCTCCAGTCTTATAAATCATTTCTTTTTATGTGCTCCTCAATCTAGCTATCCTGGCTTACTTGCTCTCCCCTGTCTTTGATCCCCCATATCCCAGCCCTGTGTGTGTGCTGTGAGCACTTGTCCCCTATGCCTAGGATGCTTTCCCTTATCGCTTCTCTCTCAAATTCCCAGGTTTTCTTCAAAACATAGCTCAAATTCTACCTTTAAGAGGAGACCATTCCCCTCTCTCCATCAGATGCTAATGCACCTTAAATTACTTTCCATTTGTTCTGTATACATCTAGTATATACATAGTTATATATTATTTGTCCTTTGGGAAGGTGAGTCCCCTGAGGAGAGGGACTGTATTTTTGCTCCTTTTTGTATCCCAAATATTTGGCACAGTGCCTGACTTTAGAAAAGTTGTTCCAGCCATAATTGGCTTCATATAGTCTCTCACAAACTGTTCTTCATCTTCCGTCCCTTTGCCTTCACATTTGCAGTCCCTACTCCCTGAAATGCTGTTCCCTCTCACTCAAACATCAGCTCTGGTTACCTTCTGGCAATCTTTTCTTGTCTTTCCTAGCTGTTGATGAAAGTTCCTCTAAGTTACATGCTGCCTATTCTCTAAGTATTTTATAGGTGACCTTTTGTATATATCTTGTCTCTCCCATCAAAATATAAGCACCTTGAGGGCTAGGACTATTTTGGTTTTTAGTTTGTATCCTTGGTACTTAGCACAGTGACTGGTACTTAATATCTCATTCTTATCTTTGCAATAGCTTTCTTTTAGACTATTTTTCTGTTCCTTTTTCTAGTAATTATGATCTATGAAAAGGCTATTTTTCTCTTTAAGGAAACCATTCAAACAATTGTAAATGCAATTAACTGTTAATAATATTACAGGAGTAGTTCTGCTAATTTGTACTTCAGGGGAAAAAAATCTTCAAAAAAATGACCCTATTTTCACTTTCATTTATGTGTAAGCCTCTATAATAATAAAAAGCCACCAACTGACTCTATGAAATCGCTTAATTTTACCATTTTAGAAAGTATAACAGACATGTCACAAACTAATAGCTTTCCTGATACTTTTTGGAAATTTACATTCTGTGGCAAAGAGTATTATATTTGCATACATCTTTTCTACATTTTTTGTACAAAGAGAGGCATTTTTTGGTACAAAATGCCTAGTGCCACTGCTGCTTTTTTCGCATATTTCAATAAGCCAATAAACATTTATTAGGACTTCTTATTGGCTAGGCTTATGGCAAGAACCGGAGATAGGAAAAAATGAAATGTCCTATCCTTATGGAACATTATTGTATGGGATTGAAGGAGAAAAGAGAAAAGATGGAATGCACATATATTAATGTATTTAAGAAAGGATGGTCTTGGAACTTTGATTACATTAATATATTGATACATGGAATACCTGCATAAGGAGATTCTCAGGATTGGAATTTTTAAAATTTGAGTGTCAATTTCCTCAGGGTACTTTGAGGATTAAGTGATTTGATCATTCATAAAGTCAGTGGGTGTCAGAAGTGGGATTTGAATCTATCTTCCAGCTTTCTATCCATTACAGATAGCTATTGCTCATACAACTTTTGTAATAGTTATATTTTTTATAAGCAGCTATTAAGAGAAATATTACCGTTTTTGTTAGGTAGTAATGGTTGGGGATGGAGATCAAGGAAGATTTCCTGCTGAAGATGATGCTTCAGCTAAGTCTAAAGGAAAGGAGGGAATTTGGGAAGCAAAAGTGAAGAGGAAGTAAATGACATCCTCCTTTAAAAATCTGACTTCCTGGTTCTTTCTGTCAAACAAAATGTTCTACACGTAGTAGGCATTTAATAAACATTTGTGGAATTTCACTGTATTGACTCAAATTGAGCTTCTGTCAGTTCTGCCCCCACAATATTATCTGATGTTTATCAGAGATAAACACTGGGTACAGAATTGAAATTAGGCATTTTTGCAGAATCGTGACAATTTAACACCCACAAAGAAATTTGACAGGAAGGTAAGAACTCCCCTAAACTGTTCATGGCTGTCTGAAAGGAACTGATCTAGGAACTCAGTTGAAAATACAGAATTAGGAGTTGAGGTAAATGTCACATTCTTGCTACAGATTTTAGAAGATCACTGATTGAGAGCTAGGAGAGGTCTCATTTGGGATAATATCACAGCTCTAAGGCTAGAGAGGTTTTCTTTTTTTACATTTTACTTGAGGAAATAGAGGCCTAGAGATGTTAAATAACTTGTATTAAATCATACAGATAGTAAGTAACAGGGTTTTCATATCATTTCATTTCAAATCCAATATTTTTTCCATAGCCGATTCTTTTTTTCCAGGCCAGACCTCCCAGAGATGTTACATTATCCATCAAGGGATCTTTACCTGGGGTCTGTCAACCTTTCAAAAGAATTTTTTGATCCTTGTATTTAGTATAATTGGTTTCCTTTTGCAGTCCTGTGTATTTTTATGCTTCCAAAAACATCATGAAAAGGAGTCCATAAGCTTCAACAGATTACTACAGGGTTACAGGGCACACAAAACAGATGAATAACTCATGATTTATGTAAACTGGATGTGAAATGAACCCTGAGTGAGGAATGATATGAATCAATATAGCAAAGACAAAAAAGATAGTGCCAATTTGCACAAGAAAACTGTGAAAGTACAAAAGGGACCAGAAGATGCAAAGCTACCTAAAATCATTTCACATTCATGCAGGCAGCAACAATTGATAAAAAGAAAAAGTACCATGATGAAAGCAGGAATATTTAACTGCATAGCAAAACCCACAATGTTCTATATATCACAGTTCTGGTTTACCACAAAAGGAGAAGACCAATAGCAGGGAGTTCCATAACGTTTAGTGGGAAGAATGATATATAGCATCTTTCTGCAGGATCCTTTAAGAGACAAGAAACTCTACAGGAGCCAGGTCTGATGCTGTCTAAGGGTAGTAAATCATGTGGAAAAAAATGCTCACATTGAACTCCTGTCTCTTTCCTGACCATTTCCTGCCTTCTCTTTATCTAGATTTTTTTCTTATTTCATGTTCCCTAGAGCTAGAATAGATGCCCTATTTCCTATCCCTAACATGCTGAACTATTAAAATTCTTGTTCAATCCAATTGAAATTTTTCCCTTCTTTTAAAACTTAAATCAGATGTCACCTTTTCCACGAAAAGTTCATTGATATTCCCTTCTCCCAACCACTAACTAGAAAATAATTTTTCTAATTCACATTTTAATGTATCATAGAATTATAGATTTAGAACTCATTTTACAGATAAGGAAACTGAGGTAGAAATCAAATCAGTAACTGTGGCAAATGAAAGATGAAATGACCCAAGAAACAATGGTCCCATCTTGTGAGCATATTGATTTATTAATCAATACATGGCAGCTGTCCAATAAACCAGGGCCAAAATTATTTAGCAGGGGCAGCTAGGTGGCGCAGTGGATAGAGCACCAGCCCTGAATTCAGGAGGACCTGAGTTCAAATTTGATCTCAGACACTTAACACTTCCTAGCTGTGTGACCCTGGGCAAGTCACTTAATCCCAGCCTCGGGGAAAAAAAAAAAAGAAACTAAACAAAACTATTTAGCTTAGGCTAAGTTCCTGAAGACATACATAGTGAAACAAACTCTTCTTTTGAGTTTTTAACTTTTTTTTTTCATTTTCCCATGTAAAATGACTTTTTAATATACATATATATTCTTTTTTACATATTTCCATATGAATCATGGGAAAGAAAAAATCAGAGCAAAAGAGAAAACCATGGGAAAATAAAAACAGAAGAAAAAAGAACATAGCATGTATATTTTTAATTATTATTAATTATTTTTATTTAAGTCAAACAAGACCAATTAATTTAAAGGAAATAATATAACATTAAGTAATCTAGTTTCTTTTTAATAATATTTTATTTTCCAACATTCATTTTTGTAAGATTTTGAGTTCCAAATTTTTTCTCCATTCCTCCTTATTTACCCCTCCCCAAGAGAGCAAGCAATCTGATATAAATATACATGTACGATAATTTTAAGCATATTTCCACATTAGTCATATTGTAAAAGAAAATTCAGAACAAAAGAAGAAAAATGCAAGAAAGAAAAAGCAAACCCCCCAAAAGATAAAAATATTATGCTTTGATCCTCATTCAGTTTTCATAATTCTCTCTTTGGATGCAGATGGCATTTTCCATCCCAAGTCTATGGAACTGTCTTGGATCACAACACTGCTGAGGAGAATTAAGTCTGTTGTAGTTGATTATCATACAATCATTGTTACTGTGTACACTGTTCTCCTGGTTCTTCTCACGTCACTCAGCATCAGTTCATGTAAGACTTTTCAAGCCTTTCTGAAATCAGCCAGCTGATTGTTTCTTTTAGAACAATAAGATCCCATTATATTCATATGCCATAACTTATTCATCCATTCCCCAGTTGATGGGCACCAACTCAATTTTCATTTCTTTGCCATCACAAAAAAAGAGATGTTACAAACATTTTTACACATGTTGGTCTTTTCCATTTTTTATGATCTCTTTGGCATACAGATCCGGTAGTGACATTACTGAATACACAGTTTTATAGCCCTTTGGGCATGGAAGAATCTAATTTCTAATTGGATGAATGATTGGAGACTTCAATTTAGGAGATGGGAGTAAACAGGCGCAATTACCTAGATCCAGAAAGAGAATTGTCCCACTACCCACAATTGTGTGGCAACAATCAAAGGAATGTGGAACTAGTGTATTATGGGACCATTTTTCCAATACAGTATTCAGGTTGCTTGGGTGCATGAGCATGTCAAAACTCTTTGTATCAATTAAACAAATCTTCAGCATATACTGTTTGTCAGGCATTGTGCCCTTCATAAATATCACCTTATTTGCTCCTCACAATAAGCCTGAGAGATAGATGGTATCATTCCTCCTGTATTATAATTGAGGAAACTGAGATAGAGAAAGAGGTTAAATAAGTTGCCCAGAGCTACACAGCTAGTATGTGTCTGAGGTAAGAATCAAACTCAAGTCTTCACTTAACAAGCAATTAATAATTCTTGATTGACTTAACTCCTTGCTTCATAATCTCATATACTATCCTCTGTACCACTTCTGATAAGTACTTCTAGAATTAATCAATTGTATAAACTAATTACTGCATTGAGGGGATCACAACTGATTTTGTTGGTATAAGGATGAGGAATCCCCTCCTCTCAATGCATGTCAACACCTTTTTTCATCTCTAAGTCTTAGAAAATTGTATAGGGAATTAACTGACTTGCTCAGGGTTACACAGCTAGCATGTATCAGAACCCATAGCTTCCCAAGTCTGGAGTTATCTCTGTCTTCTGATAAATGTTCATTTTATTCTACATGTTCTTTAAAATCTATCTGAATACCTATTCAGTTATCTGATGTTATCACCTACTCTACTCCTATCTTACCAGCATGTTTCATGTGATATTAGATATAGAACTGAAAAGGATATCAGAGATGTTTTAGTTCGTCATTTTACAGATAAGGAAACTGAGGCTGAGAGAGGTGGAGTGAATTGCTAAAGATCAGGCTAGTGGCAATTGTGTAAGTCAGTATTCAAATGCAGGCCCTTTCATTTCAAATCTTTGCTTTTTTCCCCTTACCACATCATGTACTGCACTGTACTTTTGGCACTTAGCTATAATGATACTTTGATTATTAAATTCTTTGGTAAGTAAGCATTTCCATAATAAAATGGATGCTACTTAAAACAAACAATACATCACATTTTAATTATAGAGCTTAAAAGTCTTGGCAAAGATGAATTTGGGAGGTCAAAGTATGACATCTCACTGGTGCTGTCCATTATCTTGGTACTGAACCAGGTTATTGACTGAGGCAGTAATAATCACAGGAGCAGGGAAGTCTCTGTCTGATACTTGGAAGGAACTGAAGTGCTTATCTTTTCCCATCTACATGTAAATAGGAATCCCTTTTATAATTTAGCTTTCAAAAAATGGGTATCAAGCCTGGTCCAAATTAAATCGATAAAATTTCCTCACTCAGAAGCAGGAGAGGCTCTGTGGACAGAAATATCTGGAATGGCAGACAACTCTATTATTGTTTCCCTGATACCAAAGTATTTTTATCAACTCCATGTTTAAATTTTTAGAGTTTTCTCATGATTTTTGTCTTCAAAAATTGGCTGCATTATACTCTTCCTGCAAATGTCAGTTTAGGGGCAGCTAAGTATGCAGTGGATAGTGCACTAATCCTGAAGTAAGGAAGACCTGAGTTCAAATTTGGTCTCTTAACAACTTCCTAGCTTAACCCCAATTGCCTCAGCAAAAAAAGTGTAAGTTTATTAAAACTGTTAACTTCTTTTGTTCTTTTAAATGTTTGCTCTGCCTGCCTCAGGTTCCTTAGACCCTCTTCCTCTTTTTCATAGCTTTTCTACTTCTTCCTATATCTCACAGTATTTGTTTCATTGCTAACTATTTGGCAAACACTCTGTACTTGTTAAAGAAAATTGAATGATAGCTGTTTCATTTGTTTTAAGAATATGTCTCATTGATTGACACGTTGCTCAACCAGAGTACATGATCTAGAAAGTGAATGAGAGGTACATAACAAGTTGTCATGCATACACCATTGGAAAATAGGTTAATTTGCTAAAAGCAGAGGAAAAAACAAACATTTTTCTGATCTTCTTAGTAACAGCTATTTATGGCTTTCATTAATTGAACAAATATTTATAAAGAGTCTACTGTATTAAATTTTGGGGAAAAATAATCACAAAATCATAAAACTCAGAGTTATAAAGGTCCTTAGAGGGATGTATAATCAATCTATAATTGAATAGCCATCAACTCTATAGCATTACTTGACAAATGATCAACCAGAGTCCTTTTGAAATTCTTCAGGCTGATGTTATCAATTCTACTTTTCCATGGGACCAAAGTTTTGGTTATCAAGCCCAAGGTATACCTCCATAATTTTCATTTTAATGAATTTGCCTCATTTTCCCCACTATATTTGCCAAGAGAAAATATACTACAAGAATCTACTCATCTAATATTTTAAAAAAAAATTTGTAAAAAATCATTGTTCAGCTATTCCTTTTGATCTATGCCAGGCCATATCTTTTTCTGGGTCATAAATCTCTCTCATGTGTTTCACTTCCCTGGGCCTTCACTTCCTCACATATAATATAGATGGGTTGCACTGGAAAGCCTCTGAAGTCTAGTTGGGTTTCTGCATGAAACTATAGAAGAATGAATAAAGTACTAGGACCAGAGTCAGGAAAATCTCAGTTGAAATCTAGTCTTAAATACTTTTTAGCTTAAATACTTTCTGAGTAAGTCACTTAACCTCTGTCTATTTCAGTTTCCCTCAAACATAGAATGGGGATAATAATAATAATACCTATTTTGAGAGTTGTTTTCAGAATCAAATGAGATAATATTTGTAAAGCACTTAGCACAGAATACAGCACATATTTGGTGCACAGTGAATTATTGTTTTACTCTCCCTTTGAATAATTAATCAACAAGCATTTAAATGTTTATTATATACTATGGAAGCAGCTGGGTGATGCAGTAGATAGAGCATTGACCTTGGAATCAGGAAAAGTTATCTTTATGAATTCAAATCTTCCCCCAGACACCTACTAGCTATGTGATCCTGAACAAGTCACCTAACACTGTCTGCCTTAGTTCCTCATCTGTAAACTGAGCTACAGAAGGTAATTTCAATACACACCATTATTTTGCCTCAAATGAGTTTGTAAAGAATCAGTCATGACTGAACAGCAACAGTACTATAGGCACTGTATGAGGTTCTATCAATCATTATGATACTGCATTAAATTTCATCCTTTGTGTGTCTTTAAACAATATTATGAGAAGATAGGTGGCAAGATAGAAGGTCCTCAGAAGAAGGAATTCCTTTGCCGTAATAGTTCATGAAAAATTTTTATTTAGATTTGGAGTATTGGTGAGAGGAATTTTTCATTGGAAAAAGAAGTATAAGTATTGATAATTGAATTTGGGCATGAAATGGGAAAAGATAAAACATAAATCAGAAAACAAGGTATGCTATTTAAATAAATAAGGAATAAAGGAATGTAAAGAATTAATGAGTTAATGAGGAAATTAAAAGGTTGCATATAATGAATAAAGTAGTTATTTTGTATTTACTGCTAGGAAGGCATGTTATAAGTATATTCTTAAGGAGGACAGAAAAAACCTTGAAAATGTCTAGCGGACCAAGCAAGCCAATGGTTTATTCTTGGATAAGGTGAAATTATTTAAATAGTTCTTAATTTTTTCTCTAGTGAGATTTCTTTCTAATTGCCATTTTTTTCCTCCCACTGCATTTACTCGGGAGATGATGTATGTCAAATATCCAACTATTTAACCTTATTACTTTTTTTTCCTTTTTTGTGCAAAAGCCCAGTACTCAGTTTTTATTTGATCTTTATGCCAGCCCATTTCTTTTTCTGGGTCATAAATTTCTCTGATAGTCTTACTTTTACTTTTCTGCAATTCCTCACTTTCCATATTGTAGTTTTCCATCATATACTTTACCTTTGCCCTTTGTGTGATCCTCATCTTCAGTTCTATGGGAACTTTAGTGTTCAATGGGTGGCACTGTATAATAGCATTATAGTTTTGGCATTAAAAAATCTGCTTTGGATAGAAGTTTGGGACAATAATCACTCTGAATGTGAATGGAACGAACACTCATAAAAAAGAAGAGAGTGCAAGTGAGATTACAAAGCAGAATGTTATGTAGTTCACAAAAAAATCCTGAAACACAAAGATCCTTTGGGTTGAAATGAGCCAGAGCAAAATGTTTCATTTGAACAACAACCAAAAAACCAACCAAATGAACAAAATATTATGATTTCAAATAGGCTATAGTAAAAGTTGCCTTGGTCAGAAAAAAAAAAAGAAATCAAATGGCCATAAAACTGGTGATGAATGTTTCTACACTCAGCTTGTTTTGATACTTGGAAAACAAGTTTGATGTATCACATAGTTCATGTGAAGACTTTGAAGACTTTCCAGCTTAACCATCTAGTTTGGTGTCCTAGTTTTAGAGATGAGAAAACCCAAAAATATGAATGAGTTTACTAATTTGCTCAAGGTCACACAGGTAGAAAAAGATAGAACTTTAATTTCACTTCAAAAAACTCAAAAGGCAGCATATTTTCCAGTGTAGTATGCATATATGTACCTTTAATTAAAATATTATCTCCTTGAATAGAGGAGCAGTTCCATTTTTGCTCCTAGCCAAGTGTCTGTCACACAATAGCCACTTAATAAATATCTATTGTATTTAGTTGAATTACTAGAGACATAAGGATGAAAAACTTCATAGTTCCTTTTCTCAAAGACCTCTCAGTCTAAGGGAAGGTGGAGTGACGTGGAGATGAGACTATATCAGTACAAATCAAGTTTGAAAATGATTGTTATAAAACAGAATGGCCGAAGAGACGGAAAAGAAAGAAATCTTTTCTACTTAGAGAAATAAGGTAAAAGAGAAAGGTGTTTAGTTCAGAGGATCTTTGTTCAAATTCCAGCTCTAATAGAGATTAATTTATATCTATGTGGTAATGAAGCTATACCCATCTCCAGACTTCAATTTCCTTTATTATGCAATGCGAGGGTTGGAAGAGATGATTTCTAGGGTGTTTTTTGCATCAGAACCAATAAAGATATGGAATCCAGGTAACAAAGGAAAGCAGCTCTCTCTTTATTAATTCATTTGTTCTTCACAGTAATCCTATAAAGAAAATGTGTTGTTATCCACATTTGAAAGATAAAGAAACTGAGGCACAAAAAGGTTAAGTGACAATATGCAGGATCACCTAGCGATTATGTGTCTGAAGTTGGATTTAAACCTAGTTCTTCCTGCCTCCAAACCCAGTCCTCTATTCAGTTGGCACATAGAAAGAAGCCTTTTGCCACGGGGACCTAGATTATATAGAAACCTTATAATTACATTGGGTTCACAGCTGGTTAGTCCCTGACCTTGAGCAGATTGTTATGTTTTAGAAGACTTCCTAATCTGCTAGCTTGAATCTGGCATCTGACACTTTGTTTTTAAAATACATATATTTTTAACAATATGTCAATATAATTGATTTTTCTTTGCAATTTTGTGCTTTTTATTTTATACATTTAATGTTGTTGTTCTGAGAATGAATCAGTAAACTTCTCCATGCTGCCCACGGAGTCTAGGACACACAAAAGGGCTAAGAAAGCCTGTATATTCTGGGCCTCAGTGGTTCAAGGCCAGGTGGACTGTACAGGAAATGGGAAAAGATGGCAAAAGAAGAGTTGCATGTGATTGTCATCCTCCCAGGAAGTTAAATCCACACTGCGAAATGGTAGCATTTCAAGCAAAATCCAATTTGCTTCTTCCTAGTTACCAGTTGGCAGATTGAGAAACTGACACTTAGGTAGGAAAAAAACTGGCCCAAAGTCATAAAACTAGTAAATAGCCAAACCAGGATTTCAACCCATTCTTCTGGCTCTAAAGCCAGTATACTCTCTCATCTGCCATGTTTGTCTTTTTTGAAAGATCTTTGTTAGTGAAAGAAGTTTTTAAAGTTTTTGCTATGCAAATTCTGTTGTAGATTTCATTCTTTTTAAATCTGAGGAATTTCTAATGTTCCATAATTTAATGCTCATTGAACTTTGTATCTCAAACATATGTTCATATGACCTAAACTGAAGTTTCTCCAGAAGCTTAATCAGCTTTGCTGGAAATCTAATTGGACCATTATTAACTTGAAGCTGTAATCAGTAAATAGAGGATCATATTCTTAAGTCAGTTTTAACAAATTTTTAGATTTCTCTAAATTAATGTTTTTTTTCATGATCATTGAAATGAATTAAATATTCATCTTGCATAACTTCATTCTCTTTCTTCATTGAGCCATATGTGTTTTAATATCATTTCTGTCTGATCAAGTTTTATTTACCTAATCCAAAGTCCTCAGTTTTCCATTTCCCATTTTCACTAGATCTAGTATTTTAATAATATTTTATTTTTCCAAATACAAGGAAAAATAGTTTTCAATATTCACCTTTACTAAACCTTGTGTGCCAAATTTTTCTCCCTTCCCTCCCCCCTCTCCAAGACAGCAAGCAATCTAATAATAGTTAAACATTTCCAATTCTTCTAAACATATTCCCATATTCATCATGATGCACAAGAAAAATCAGATCAAAAGGGGAAAAACATGAGAGAAAAAAAAGCTGCAAACCACAACAAAAGGTAAAAAGACTATGCTTTGATCCACTTTCAATCTCCATAATTCTCTCTCTGGATGTGGATGGCACTTTCCATCCCAAGTCTTTTGGAATTGCCTTGAATTAATTCATGGTTGAAAAGAGCCAGTTCCATCATAGTTGTGGATCTAATATTCTTGATCTTTAAGCCAAATGTCTCTGTTTGCCTACTCCCCTTTCTCTAATTCTTGGACACATCACCTTACGATCATAGAATTAAAGATGGAAAAAACCATCAAGTTCTAGTTCAAACACTTCATTTTACATTTGGAAAAATACTCAGAAGGAGGAAATGAGTTTGACAAAGGGATAAATTATTACCTTATACACGAGCACAAGATTTTTTTCTCAAATCTAGCTGAAGACACACAGTGTCTACTCATGTTAAGTGTTTAATAAATGCTGACTAGTTTAGAGAAGTACCTGACACATAGTAGGTGCTTAATAAATGCTAGTCCTCTAATTAAATAGACTCACAGAAACACCAGTATTAATTACAAGGCTATCCTATATTCAGTTACATACAACAACAGTCTGGTCTTTAAAGTATTTGACAATGGATGCCCAATTGGCATTAATTATAGTTGATAATTAAATGATTAAAGTCCAAGTTTTACTTCCTTATTGCCCCTGTTGCTAATGTTCATTTAATTATCATGTGTGTGTATACATATACAGATGTGTATACCTATATATATATATGTGTGTACATATATGTATCTCTGCATATGTGTACATATGTGCATACATGCGCACTTTTAATTCATTTATTTGTGCTTGTTTCCCTCCAGTAGAATGTAAACTCCTTGAAGGTAGGACTACAGGATTATATACTTAGAGACAGAAAAGAACTTGGAGATCATTAGTCCAACCCCTCCTTTTACAAATGAATAAACTAAGGCCCCAAAAAGTTAAGTCCCTTGCCTAAGATCTGTCCAGAAAATTAGTGGAGGAAACAGGATTCTAACTCAAGTCTCTTGATCCCAATCCTAAATATTATTTCTATCTGTTTATGGTGCCTCTGAGGACTGTTTTTATTTTTTATCTCTTTATCCTTAGTGCCTAACAATACAGTTCTTGGCTCATGGTAGGAAATGAGTAAAGTCTTTTTAAATTTAATTAACTACAGTCAGTCTGTTTCTTGCTCTAATCCTCCTCTTCACTTCACACTTCTTCCTATAGGTCTTCGTTAAATCGTATTTATCATTTTAATGATATAACATTCTCTTACATTGCTGTATCACTCTACTATGCTGTTTTATTGTTTATGATGTGTATGCTTATTTGGTTATTCACCAACTACTGGACATTTCAGTTGCTGCCATTTATTTGCAATTACAAGCAATATATTTTAAAAAGAGATATTTACTCTTTTCTTTATGACTAGACTGTTAGAGTCTATTCCCAATAATGAGATTATTGAATTTAAGGATATGATAATTTTGTTTGTATATTACCAGAGTGTTATCCAAAATTTTTTTAACCAAAATGTAATTCTACCAACAATGAATAAATGTACCATCTTCTCTACAACCCTTTCAGAAATGAGTTTTGTATCTTTGATTTAATTTTGTCAGTTTGATGAGTGTGAATTGATACCTTGGAGTGTTTTTAATTTGCATTTTTCTGGTTATTAATAAGGTTGAATGTGTTCTTCAGTGATTGCTTACAATATCTCCATCTTCTCTTATAAATTGGTCATTCACTATTTTTGACAATTTATCTAACAAGGACTGGATTTTGTCCTTGAATATCTAATTCCTTATAAATCACATAAATAAGTTTTATGTGACCTATTTACTGCAAATAGTTTCTCTAACTTTTTTTTCTTAGTAGGTTGGTTATATTATCCTGTTCTGAATAAATACAAAGTTATGCATATTTATTGATCTTCCCACATCCCTAATAATTTCTACTCTTTGTTGAATAGTTAAATACATCTATAATCTGCTTTTCCACAACTGATACAATATTTGTTCCTTTTTTCTTGGGATGAGGATAGTCCTGACATTTCATTATTATAAGGTTACTCCAAGATGAGGAAATATTTCCCACCATTGCAGATCAGTATCTGGTCTACAATTTATAGTAAGAGAGTTGCCTAGAAAATTGAAATATTAAGAGGCTTACCCAAGGTAACACATCCCATCAAGAAGCAGAACTTGTATTTAGCTTTTCCTTCATCAGTCTTTCTTGAATGACTCAGTTCCACTGTCTCTCCATCCTCAAGCAGCACCAATGCCCATGCCCAACCAAGACCCGCTGATTCCTATGACCCATTCTCTTCATTTTCAGGACCACATATCTACCTGTGCTTGATCATTTTCTGACATTTTTATTTCTTCTTTTTCCTTTCCTTTTATTCTTTCAAGTTCACCTCCTTTCCAAATCCTCTTCTCTAATTCCTTCTGAACCTTAAAGTGAAGTTAATCATTAAACTGTATGTGCAAATTAAAACATATTTTTACTTTATTTCTCCTTTTTTTAACAACATGGCAAATGTGGAAATATATTTTGCACAATTTCACACAAATAATAGGTATTATATTTTTTGCTTTCTTAATGGATTGTGGGGAGACTAGAAAGGGTGATAATATGGAACTGAAAATTTTTAAATATCTGTTTTTAAAAAAAGAGAGAAGGAATCATTCCAATAATGATGTAAGAAATGATCTTAAGCCATATGAATAATTATTGCACTGCAAATGAAAATAATTCTGAGGTATTATTTTACTCCTATCAAATTGGCAAAATTAATTTGAAGTGACAAAACTCAATGCTTAAGGGGATGTAAAGAAATATGTAAACATATTCATTGATAGAACTGCAGATTGGTAGAAATTTTTTCAAAGGCAGTGTGATTCATGGACATAAGATCCATGAAAGGTAAAGCCTATATATTTGAGCTTTTTTCCTCTTTTGTATCTAAAAGAAAATTTATTTGGAAAATAGCATTTGAAACATACTTTGGATTATGAGAGAAAAAAATTGTTGTTTTTAGTAGATTAGCAAATCCAAGAATACAATAAGTCAGGAATGTTTTCATCCCAAATTCTTTTTAGTGGAAAATGTGGCCTAAAAGAAACAAAGCTGTTTGGTCTGTCATAAAGTAAATAAAAATAAACTTGAAGTATATATAATTGGAACACACCAAAAAAGAGTAGGTTTCACAAGGGTGAGGATAGAAACCTATGAAAAACAAGAAAGAGTTGTATATAAAGCCTGGGAAAGAAAAGGTTGGTTGTATTTTGTTTTGAGGGAAAAGATCTTCAATTGCTTTTTTTTTTTTTTTTTTTGGTGAGACTGACAAGGGAGCCCCAAAACTCTCTAAAACTCCTTTAAGGAGAAAGTCTCCTTGAATCCTGGGTCTGTGAGACCCACTCCAAGGAACCAAGATAAAGTGGTTTATCTTGGTGGGATTAGTTAAAGTATTCAATTCTAAGATTTTCTACCTCTATTGTTGGCTTAACTCCCAGGAAGTGGTGTCAGCTAGGCCTGGGGGCAGTGATAGCATTGAGGGAAACTTCCGTCTCAGATTTTTTTATAAAAATTGCTATTTTAAACTCACTCCTTGCAGAGGACCTTACATGCCATTCCATGTCAAAAAAGCCTTTGCCGCTGAAGTGCGTGCTATTCTCTTTCAGTGTTACCCTCTCTTTATCTTCACCTATTTTCCTAACCAGACTTTATACCTCTCTGTCAGGATCCTTCTACTAGAAACTTAACTTCTCTGCCAGGACTTCTGCCTTGTTGGGACCTTGCCACTAAGGAGTTCAGCCTTTCTATTCATACATAGCAAAGACTGACTTCCCAATGCCTATAATAAACTTTGTTGTATCAGTCTAGCTTTTTAGTTCATAAATTCCTTTATAAAGAACCTCTGGATTGCCAGAAGAGGGTTCCCCAAACTCCCTATGTTGTGCCAAATCCCAAGGGGATTTAGGGGAGCCAAACCTCTTCATTTGGTTCCCTGAACCTCAAACCTGCCACTAACTTCATCATTAAACTCCCTGACCACCAGGAACCCAAATCTCATCATTTTGGTTCCCTGAATCTAATCTCATCAAGATGCTTGGAGTTAACTGAATTGCGCAGGTTAACATAACAGCTAGGAAGTGTTGAATCCCTGAGGTCAAATTTGAACTCTGATCTTCCTGACTATCAAGCTGCCCCAGTTTCAAATATTTGAAAGAATTGCCAAGTAAAGTAGGATTAAATTTTGAAATAAGAGAAAAAGGAAAAAAAAATCTATAAGATGTAAAATAATTGGTTACCAAAAAAAAAAAAAAAAAAAAAGTCCAAATGAATTTGTGTTGTTCAGTCATTCATTTGTGTCCATAATCCTGTGTGTGCTAAACTGTCTGTGGGGCTTTCTTGGCAAAGATGATGGAGTGGTTTTTGTCACTTTCTTCTCTAATAAATTAAAGTCCAGGGCCATAAAGCTAGTAAGCATCTGAATCTGAATTTGAACTCAAGTATTCCTGACTCTAGGCCCAGTGCTCCATCTTACTGTACCATCTGGCTGCCTCCTAGATAGTTTTAGAGCTATCTAAAAAACAGCATACTCTACCTTGTAAAGTGGCAAACTCCATATTCTTGGAAATATGTAGTAGTCATTTGTGGTTTGATTTAAAAGAAAATTCTAACATTGAGTAAGCTTCTTGAGGCCAAAGACTTTTATTTTTGTCTCTGGATTGCCAGTGTCTAGCACATAGAAGTGTTAATAATATTCATTGATTAAGTAATCAGACTAAATGTCTCCCAAGAATCTGTCTGCCTCAGAGGTTTTACGATTCTTCTGAGTCACCAAAAAGCCAAGAACTGGTTGTCAGAAAAATTTCTAATCTTATCGATTAGCATCATGTTTCCTGGATGTCTGCATATCTTGCTGCCTTTTGTCCCAGTGTTAATAGCACTCACAATGCAATTACTCCTTGATTTGAAAGGTAATTTACTGCATGAAATGACAATGAAAGTGGTAAAACACATGGAACAGAGCCCAAAAAATTGTGCATTCTTGAAGAAGGTACCTGTGATCATATGAAACATTGATCTTATGAGTCATAGTAATAGCATTTTGATGAACACAAGGCAAATCATGTTAGCAGAGGCAGAGCCATCAGATTCTCAGTTTGGGGAAACATGCCAAGAATGAGCTGTATCTTATCGAGGAGATTTCATATTTACTGAGGGTTAGAAATGATTTTTGGCTAATTCAGTGAAAATTGGAGAGGGGGGCCACATTGCTGGAGGTTTGATATTGACCTTCAGAATATATTAACTAGCAATTATTTGTGCAATGTATACTCTTCAAAAGACACAAATTTCTTGGAGCCTCAATTTCTGTGTCCAACAAATCAATCAATCAACAAGCATTTTATGAATCACTATCACATAGCAAGCGTGGGAAAGAAAAAGCAAGGCAAAACCAGCACCTGCTTTCAAGAAGCTTACATTGGAATGGGAGACAATCCATATAAGTCAGTACATACAAGAAAAATACTGAGTTGACGTAAGGTAGCCATAGAGTATTATGGCTAGTACCAGGAAAAGGCCTCCTCCTACCAAAGGTATCACTTGCAATGAGGAGAAAGAGCATTACAGGCAGAGGGAACAGTCTGTCAAAGGCATGGACAGGGAGTGTTGACTATTAAGGGAGTAAATAGACCAGTATGAGTACACTATAGAAAAACTAAAGGCTGAGAAACCAGTTAGTAGGCTATTATGCTAGTCCAGGTGAAAGGTTAAGAGGATTTCAGCTATGGTGAAAGTGGGGTGAGTAAAAGGAATACCTTGTGGAGATATAATCAGCTGGAATATTCATAGTGAATAATAGGGAAGAGTCCAGGGTGACTCTAAATTTAAAGACCCAAGTGATTAGAAGAGTTATATTTCCCTTGGTAGAAATAGGGATTTAGAGAGAAGGTTTGTAAGGGCAAAGGTACTTACTCCTGATTCATACATTTCAAGTGTTGAAGATTCTATTGGACATCCAACTGGGGATCACCAATAGAAAGTTGGTGATATATGAAGCTCATTGATATTGGATGGGATACTTGGATCTGGGAGTCATATGACTAAAGATAGTATGGGAGCTTATGAGATCACCAAAGGAATATTGTGTATGTAAAGAAAAAAGAGAAACCAGATTAAAGTCGGGGGGGAGGGAGGGAAGCAGCTAGGTGGCGCAGTGGATAGAGCACCAGCCCTGAATTCAGGAGGACCAGAGTTCAAATCTGATCTCAGACACTTAACACTTCCTAGCTGTGTGACCCTGGGCAAGTCACTTAACCCCAGCCTCAAAAAAAAAAAAAGTCTGGGGGTACACTCTCATTCATAAGGGATGAGACAAGAATGATAATCTAGGTATTTAAGAGGCACAGTCAATAAAGCCAAGTCAAAAAGTGCTGAATTTAAATCTAGACTCATTTGCTTGTTCACTGGGTGACCCTAGACAGTTACTTAATCTCTTTTGTAAAATGGAAATGATAATAATAGCTCTTACCTCCCAAAGTTGTAAGAATCAAATGAGGTACCATTTGTAAAATACTTGGCAAATCCTAAAATGCTCTAGGAATGCATTTCTTTCCTTCCCTTGCCTTCTTTTGCTCTGCCTTGCCTTCTGAAAGGAGATGAAGAGGAACAATTGGATGAATAAAAAAAAAACCACGAAAAAACAATGTCATGAAAATGAAGAAGGAAAAGAATGGCTAATAGGGATGTCAAGTGCTATAGAAAGATCAAGAATGAGCCTTGAGAACCATCAGATTTGGTGACTAAAGGACTATTCATAACCTCAGAGGAAAAAGTATTAATTTGAGCAATGAAGTTGGAATCTAGATTTCAAGGAAAGTGATGACAAGTGAGGAAGTGATGAAAATCCGAAGTCTGCTTTTTCCACAAGTTGAGCTAGGAGAGTAAGAATGATGGCTTAAAGGGAGTATCAAGACCAAATAGAAAATAATAGTAACCACAAAGATAAATACAAAGTAGATAGAGTGAATCTTATAAGGGCTGGCACTCCATCTTCAGGAACCAGGAAGGACTTCCTGGAAGTACTTGAGTTGAGTCTTAAAGGAAGCAATGATCCCAAGATGAGCGTGGAACTGGAAGGCTGAGGTAGAGAGAATCTGAGTCATAGATTAGGAAAAGTGGGGGGGGGCGGTCATACTGATCGACTTCATTTTTTCCATTGAAGAATACAGAAGAGTTCTCCATTGAAAGGAGGAGTAGGCCTTCAGGGGGAAGTGGTGGGGGGAAGGAGGGGAAAAATTGGAACAAAAGGTTTTGCAATTGTCAATGCTGAAAAATTACCTATGCATATATATTGTAAATAAAAAGCTATAATAAAAAAGGAAGAAAAAAAAGGAGGCGTGATATTACGGAAAGAAGAAAAGACATATAGCATATTGAGGGAGATGAGGTCCAAAATCAGTCAGGGTGCCTCTGCCCTGTGAAGCACCTATCATGCGAAGAAAGCTCAGCCTTCTAGGCCAAGTGATCTCTTTAGGTTCAATATGGCTAGGGAACAGAGAGTATCAGCCTTGCTTGGGGTCTGAACCATCTGGATTCATACTCTGCTTCTTATAAACACTGACCAGAAAATCCTGGAGAGTTGCTTATATTCACAGAGCCTTGGCAACTTACTAAGACTAAATTGCCAACAGATTGCTGACTTTCACTTTTAGCAAAATTCTGACACACACAAAAATATTGAAGTGGATATATCCAGGGGAGAAAAAAGTATCCAGACTTCCTTCCCCATCTCCTTCACTATCACACTCAACTGTAATAGGTTGATGGATTTAGAGATGAAAAGAATCATAGGATAATAGAAAGGGACCTAATAGGTCATCAAGTCTGGTCCCTCTAGTCTTACAAAAGAGGAAATTGGGTATGGAGAACTTAGCTTCCTAGATGACCCAAGATTCAAACCTGGACCAGAAGAAAACCCAGAGGCCATCAAATGCAAACTCTTCATTTTATGGGTGGGGAAATGGATGCTTATAGAAATTATGGACTTCCTCTAGATCACACAAGGTTCATAGTTGCAAGTCTTTATCACTAGAAACACAGATTTGTTACTGTTGTTTGTTAGTCATCCTTCTGAAAGCAGACACAAGGGTGATGTCTACACTTGCAAGTGAACTGGATTAAAGTAGGGTTATGCAATGTCATCAGCCTCACTCTCTCCTCCAGTCATTGAGATCATAGATTTATTTTTTAATAATAATTTTTTTATTTCTAATCAGAAAGATATAGATGTAGTTGATGTAAACAAAAGTTATTTGAAGTTTTCATTTTTTGAGTGTGAAATTGTCTTCAATAATTTTTTTGCATTGCAATTTTTATTTTAATTTTTTTAATTTTATAATTATAAAATTTTTGACAGATATATGCATGAGTAATTTTTATAACATTATCCCTTGTATTCATTTTTCCAAATTTTCCCCTCCCTCCTTTTACTCCCTCCCCTAGATGACAGGCAATCCCATACATTTTACATGTGTTACAGTATAACCTGGATACAATATATGTGTGTAAATACCATTTTCTTGTTGTATGTTAAGTATTAGATTCCGAAAGTATAAGTAACCTGGGTAGATAGACAGTAGTGCTAACAATTTACATTCACTTCCCAGTGTTCCTTCTCTGGATGTAGTTGTTTCTGTCCATCATTGATCAACTGGAAGTGAGTTGGATCTTCTTTATGTTGAAGTATCCACTTCCATCAGAATACCTCTTCATACAACATTGAAATGTACAGCGATCTTCTGGTTCTGTTCATTTCCCTCAGCATCAGTTCATGTAAGTGAGATCATAGATTTAGCAAAAAAGGAAAAGTCTCCTTGATTTCAGAGAACTTAAGATAAATGAGCATAGTATGGTGATCATTCATTCAGTCATAGCATCTTAGGTTTAGGATGGACAGAACCTCAGAGACCATGAAAAACTGTAGTATATCTGTGCTTCGTATATCTCATTTCAAATAGTAATTTTTAGAAGTAATGGATAAAATAGGATTTTTGTTTCTTTGCTTTGAGTGTGCAATGGGAATGTTTGCAATGAACTTGGAAAATGAGCATCAAGGCCCTTTTGTGTGTACAAAAGGAAGCTGGAGACCAAAGTGCTGGAGAAGCTCACGGAGACTCTGGGGAACCAGAAGGGCCTGTTGGGGAAAAGTTTGGTTATTGGCTCTACTTTTCCGGGTCCAATTGTGAGGTCTCAGCAGGACCATTTTAGAAACCACATCTGCAGTCACAGATGCCTCTAAGGCAGATGCATAGCCTGCCTTATCTTTAGGCTCTGGCTTCCCAGGGACAGAAATTAGATGGAAGAACAAGCCTGGAAAATAAGCTTCCTGGGCTGGAAAAAAGCACATGAATTAAACAAGAAAAATGTGATTCTTTTTGATGGATCTATAATCACATCAATTTGGCTTCTCCCTCCAGAGGTGCAGACTGTAGGATGTCCACATCTTCTCCCTCTCTTTGTCCAAGTCCGTGCTCTCCTGCACCTTCTTGACATGGGCTCCCACCTGATGTTTCTGAATTCCTTCCTCCAGATCTCCATAAAGAGCATGGAGTCTCCATTGGCCTCCCCCACACTTGATAACTAGCCTATCCACTTTTGTAGTCATATGTTTCTGTAATAATGCCTTTTATCTATCTTCTTATGTGTAATTTCTTGACAGTTATCTGGGGCACCCTATTTCCCATTATTGTTGGGCAACCTGTGACCATAACTGTCCATAGACTGATATTCCATGCTAAAGAGCAATTTGACAAATAGAAGGCACTGTGGATAGAATGTTAGACTTGGAGTCAGAAGACCTGGGTTCAAATTTCACCTCTAATTAGCTATATGAACCTGGGCAAGTCACTTCATTTTAATCAAACAATTTTCTTATCTTAAAAGCGGATGTAATAACAGCACCTACCTTCCAGTGTGCATTTTACAAGGGGGAAGCAGGTGGGTTGAGCTTGAGGGTTTTCCCTTCCCGTTTGATTTTTTAAAATTAGGTAAAGAGATGTCTCATTTCTTATCTAGCCTTAATCACTGATTGGGGTTGCCTCAGTCAGACTGAGACCTGTTAAAAAGGCCAAGGTCATCCACTGCATCTGGGGTCATCTCCAGGCATCCTGATCTATAACTGTCACTGGACAGATGGTTCTAGAGGAGAAAATGAGGCAGATGACTCTGCCTAACCCTACCTCACTTAAACCCAATTTACTTGTATTACTATAGGTACTATGTACACACACATAACACCCCCCCTAGCCACCCACCCACATGCATACTCATACACACACACACACATACATAAACAAGGTAAATGGAGTGGCAGTGGATAGAGCACTGGGCCTGGAGTCAGAAAGATAGAAATTCAAATCCATCTCCAACATTCACTAGTTGTATAACTGTGGGCAAGTCACTTCACCCTGTTTGTCTCAGTTTCCTCATCTGGAAAACGGGCTTGAGAGGGATATGGTAAACCACTCCAGTGTCTTTGCCAAGAAAACCCCTAAAAATGGGTCATGATTGAAAACAACTGAACAATAAAATAGATACAAAGGGATTTTGTAAGGAAAGGTCCAAGCCTTTGGGAGGACCAGGAAAAGTTCCATGTACCATGTGGCTTAGTAGATAGGATGGGCTGACCAAAGGTTAAAGTGTGGAAGATTCCCAGTGTGAGCTATGTTTTTCTTCGTGGAATGTTTAGCCTGCTAGAATCATCAAGCATTAAATGCTGGGGGGAACAGCTTTGTATATTTTAACAAAATACATCAACTTGTATTCATACTGACTTAAATCCTTCTATAATCCATATAGTATTTTCAGTCAATAATTAGAAACTTTAAAAGGAGGAGAAAGGATTCAGGGAGAGAGAACTTAAATTCATGGGACATTGAAACAAACCTGTCTATACTAGGAAAGAAAATGCATCTTCCCATCTGCCTACCCCCCATCCCTACTCATAGGAACATTCATAGCTTTCATGTGTTCCTTATATTAGTGTCTATATTTAAACTTCTTGTTTTCTTCTATAAAGTTAAAAAGTAGGAACACACATTTGGGATTTACAAATGTTTCTGTTAATATGACTCTTGGAGTTTCTGGTTTAATGTTTTGACAATAAAAATAGTCTGGTTTTGTTTGGAAGAAATTTTGATGTATCGCTCAGTGAGATAATTAGGCTATTTCTATACATTTTCTAGTAGAAATGAGTATCCCTAAAGTACATCTGTGACATCCCTCCCCTGCTCCAGAAGCTCTAGTGGCTCCCTTTTGCCTCTAGGATAAACTATTAACAGCTGTGTTTAGCTTTTGAAGTCAAATGCAGCCTGACTCCAACCTATCTTCCCAGTCTCAATGGATCTTACTGCTTGTTCCCCAGGAATCCAGACAAACTCGCCTCCTCTCTTTTTCTCTATCTCCCAAACATATGTCTTTGTATTTCTAAAAGCCATCTTTGTCTTCAAGACTCTGCTCAAGGACCAACTTTGGCATGAAATCTCCCCCGATTCCCTCAATGACTCATGCCCCCTGTTATAACCTGTATTGTATTTCATATCTTTACATTTATTGACTTTATATTTATACTGTACATAACTGTGTGTATTATATGCATCTATTGTCCATTGGACTTCATTAGAATATGTCTCTTGAGAAAAGGGATTGTTTCATTCTTGGTATCCCCTGTATAATAGATGCTAAATAAATATGTGTTGACTAATTATGAGATGGATCAAACACTAATTATTTTATTGGGTACTTAAAGCCTTTTATAATTTGGCTCCAGCCTACATTTCTAGATTTATTACATATTATTTACTTTTACTAGCCCATTCTAACCATATTTAACTACTTGCTGTTCCTTGTCCCTTATATTCCTTTTCCTCTTTCTTCACAATATCCTTATACTTAATATATACACCTCATCTCCTGTTCTTAGAATCCCTATCTTTATTCAGAATATCCTTACACTTAAAATATTCCTTTTAGAATGCCTATCTTTATCTAAAACTCAGTTCAAGCGATTCTTCCTACCTGACACCATTCTAGATTCCCAAACCCTCCCCCATTTGTAGTATCCTTTCTAGAAAGATTCTGTATTTACTTGAAAAAGTTTGCATTTTCTTGTGATCATAAGTGCTGATTCCCCTAATATAACACAAACTTCTTGAGGGCAGGGTCTATTTATCATTTTTTGTCTGTATTACCAGGGCATAGCACCTAATAGGTATAGAGTAAAGGCTACATGAATGGGCAGATGGTGAACTGCTCTGCTGGTCCCCTCTCTTCTCTGCAGCCTCTTTTACTTCCATAAGAGGATTGGGAGTCAGTTTTAAGATCAGGATTACTGCTTTATTTGCTGGGGAATTGCTCTTGAACAAGACACTTAATGAGATTTTGCTACAGTGATAATGTTAGAACTCCCATTTCTGTTTTAAAAATCTTTATTGCTTTTCTGCTACTTCCCTCTGCATCCCATCCCTCCATAACAAAGAATTGAAGTTGGGATGGGTGATGGAGGAAGCAGTTCAGTTCAACTAATCAATATAGCCAAAAAAAAAAAAAGGGTTCAGCCTTACAATGCAGGACTGACATGAAGGAGACAGAAGGAGAACCCCTTCTTATATTTCTTCCTTGGTAATAAGGAATAAGTATAAAGTCAACTAACCTACCTTATCCTGCTAGCCGTTCCACACATTCCATATAGCATCCGTTCCTGGTGTCTTGCCATTTGCTCTAATTCCTACTACATTTGTCCCCCATTCCACACATCCCAATGACTTTACTCCCATTCCCTGTGTTGCTTCTCTGACCATTTCCTGATATAAGTGTTGTCTCCCCCATTATATGAACTCTTTGACATCAGGAACTATCTCACTTGTGTATTTGTATCTCCAGTGGTTAGTACAATACCTGGCACAAAGTAGACCCTTCATAATTTTTTTTCATTCATATATTCATTTATCTGTTCATTTCTGTAATTACCATATATATTATTTCCTTTGTTCTTGACATTTTATTCTATGCAAATCTTCTGTGTTTCTCTGAATTCCTAATAGTTGTCATTTTTAAAATTACACTAGAGTGAGAAAAGGAGGAAGAGTAATGAAATATGTACAACGTACAAATAAAAGTGCTAAGAACCTCAAGAGTTAGTAAGCTACATCCAGTGTTTCCACTGGATCTTTTCAGAGGGAGATTTTCTCTTGAGGAGATCCTAGAGTCTGTACCTAGGCTCTCCAGTTTTAAAGGTTTCATCAAAGTTCATCCATAAGGAAACAAAGAAGTTGTCTGCCCCTTTCCCTTTGGGATTTTCTGGAGAAGTGAATGGGACCTAGAAATCTTAAGGTCTAATGATTATTTAGGATAACATAATTAAAACTGGACATATATGTGGGTAGCTATAAGTATATGCAGATATGTGAAGATAAACACTTTGACAGAAAAAGACAAGAGATTGGAAAAAATGGAGTGGAATGTGTATTATCTTGAAAGTTAGAGACATGAGTTATAGACCTTCCTCTGACACTTATTATCTTTGCAACATTAAGTAAGTTATGTAAACCCCCAGGCCCTAATTTCTTCATTTGTGAAATTAGACTAGATGATCTCTGAGGGACTTTTCAACTTTAAAAGCTATCATTGTATGCTAGTCCTGCCTCAGTTTTCTTCTTCTATAAAATGGGTTCAGTGACATCTCACTGGTTTGTTGTGTCTAGAAGAAAAATTCAGTCTAAAATCCAACCACCTCATTTCACAAGTGAGGACACCAGGTCCCGGGGAGATTAGGTGACTTTTCCTAAGTGACAAAGAGCTTATTTGAACCCTAGTTCTCTAACTCCAGACGCAATGACATACACAAAGTATTAGTAAGCCAATTGCCATCAATTACTGAAGATAGAAATACAAATATCTCTAGTTGGAATGTGTGAGGGAAAAGGGTTTGGTTTAGACATCAAGTATTGGAATTGGAAACATTGGAAACTTTCATTGTGGAAATTCTGCACAACAGTGCAGAACAGCCATTTGTCTGTAACATAGTTTGGAGAGTAGCCTGAGAGGGTCAGTTGAGAGGTTCAGTGATCTGCCTAGGGTCACTGGTGACTTTGTGTCAGAGGTAGAGCAGGAACTTGCTACTTCTATCTCAGTAGATAGAAAAATACTCAGATGGATGGAAAAATAGACAGATGGATAGATGGGTGAATGGATAGAAAGGTGGATGGGTGAGTAGGTAGGTGGATAGGTAGGTGGGCAGATGGATGAATTAGTAAGAGGATGGATGAAAATAGAAGATACATATAAGAACTTATTGATGAGTAGATGGATAAGTAGGTGAATGAACATAATTGTATCTATTGATAAGCACAAGAATTTTGAAAAATATATATTGAATTTAGTATTTATTTTTTCCATACCTCTTTTTATATATTTTCTTTTGTGCTTGTTAAAGTCCTAAATGAAAAAATAAATTGATCTATTTCTCTATAAACATATGTGTGTGAGAGAGAGATGGGGAGGAGAGGAAAAAAGAGGGGGAGGAAGAGAGAAACTGCAAAATAACTCAGTTTTGGATTGTCATTCAGAAAACTAGTGCCATGAAAATTCACTGGGCTGCAAATTTTGATGTAGTTAGCTTCCTTTAATATTTTGAAAAGGATATACACTTGTTTGTCTGTGGACTTGATGATATTAACTTACTTGTAGCTAACTATTAACTTAAAACTAAACTCATTTGCCTTTTAGCTCCCTCAAGCTGATCTTTGCAATAGACTGGTGCTGTTTCTCATTCCAGGTTTAAGTTTATCTCTTCATGGGGCTGAAAAGCGTTTGCAAATCCATCAAAGGCGAAGTGTGGCCAGCCGTCCAGCCTCCCATCGACCACTTGTGGTCAGACATTCTTCACTTCCACCTGTCCGAAGGCCAATAAAAATGGAGGCCTCCTCATCTGGAGTCACCAATGGGAGAACCAAAATTCTTCATCCAGGTAATGCATGACAGATAGGAGCGGGAGGCTACCACAGCAGCTGACTGTTGTATGCCGTGCCTTGGTGCTGATCCTCCATAATGCTATGCTTTCATTCAGAATGTACTTCTTTGTCAGTCTGGCATGTTTCTTAGCCCTCCGTTGTCTTGATGAATGGCAAAGTCAGCTGAATGTCATGCTCAGTTTGAATTGGGGCTGTGTTCAATGTTTCCAAGATGCTTGAAATGAAGGCTTTAATGTCCGTTAGCCCTGCATACACTGTCTGTGTCAGAATTTTGTTTAAAAAAACAACACAAATCTTCCTCTAGTGGTAAAAGTCGAAATTGAAAGCCTGGTCCATAATTCTCCACTTCAGAAAGACTCCTAGGCCTGCTGTATCCCACAGTGCAAAACACAGAGAGAGCTGCTCTATTATTTGGTTACCTTGGTTGCTTTAGAAATGAGTGAGATACTTACCCATCCCCAGAGCCATGACTAATAATTGTCTATATAATATAAGCAGCAAAACGGAAGACAAAAAGAAGATGTTTTAGTCTAGCAACTTGAATGGCATCTTTCAATAAACAAGCTTATTTGATGGAGAAAACGAACGATAGATAATCCTGGAATATCTCTCAGGGGTAAGGAAGAGAAAAGGAGGAGAGGAGCAAGGGCAGTCTGAGGTCCGGCCTCAAAGGAAGAAACCACTGCTTACAACTAATCATTTTGTGTTTAGGTTAGTAGTGTCTGTGTTGCAGAATAAACATGATCAGTATCTTTTACATTTTCATGCCCTGGAACAAATCTGTGGTTGTCCCACCTGAGTAATTCTATTCACCCCCAACACCTATTTTAGGGGCAGAATTATCTGATCCAATGTACTGTGTCCTACCAAAGAGAAATAATTAGACCCAGTATATATATGTATATATATATATATATATTTTTTTTTTCCTGGCTGCCCTCCTGGACATTTTCAAGTTTATCAATAAGATTTTTAGAGAGGTCTTCAAAACTAAACAAAAGTATTCAAGATGTCATCTTACTAGGGCAGAATACAGAGAGACTATTGCTTCTTTATTCTAGTAAATTTCTCTGTCATTGTATCTAAAAATAATTATAACTCTAGAACCAAAATATTATACCACATTTTCATATTGAACTTGAAACCCTGTAAATCCTCTTTTTTATTATTTTTTAATTTATTTTTTTATTATAGCTTTCTATTTACCAGATATATACATGGGTAATTTTACAGCATTGACAATTACCAAGCCTTTTGTTCCAATTTTTCCCTCCTTCTCCCCACCACCTTTCCCCAGATGGCAGGTTGACCAATACATGTTACATATGTTAAAGTATAAATTAAATACAATATATATATACATGTCCAAACAGCTATTTTGCTGTACAAAAAGAATTGAACGTTGAAATAGTGTACAATTAGCCTGTGAAGGAAATAAAAAATGCAGGCGGACAAAAATAGGGTAGACCCAGCATATTAAGTTGACTTTTTATGGAGATATATTTATATTGACCATAAGTAAATGTTAGCTATATTCCAAATTGTAATAAACAACTCAGAATTATTCTCTATTAGTTTCTAGGCTTATTAAATTATTTAAATATTTATTTATTTATTTGCTGAGGCAACTGGGGTTAAGGGACTTGCCCAGGGTCATGTAGGTAAGAAGTGTTAAGTGTTTGAGGCCAGATTTCAACTCAGGTCCTCCTGACTTCAGGGCTAGTGCTCTATCCTCTGCACCACCTAGCAGCCCCTAAATATTTGTTTATAGAATATTCTATTCACTTCACCAAATATATTAAGTATCTTCTCTATGTAAAATAGTTCTTGGGTATCATCAATCTCTTTGGTATCTGATAAAGCCACTGGACCTCACCTCAGAATTATGGTTTTTTTAATGCAGAAAATAAAAGAAAACACCAATTATATTAAACTAGTTATCATGATTAAAACAATCAAGTCCAGAGATCCCCAATTTAAAATCTCTGTGTAAGTCTATATGCTAGGCACAGAAAAAAATTCAGAAGAATAAGGTGACAGAAAAAATCTTGGAGGTGAAAAGAATCAGCACGGCAGCATCGGGTACAATAATTAGCTTGTGACCCACTTGAGAGATGGTTAATTTGAATATATTAGTAGACAGCGAGCTCATTACTTCACAAAGTAGACTATTGTGATTTTAATCAGCACTTAGTTTTTTAAGGAAGCTTTTCTTTACATTGCCCCAGAGTTTGAATGTCCCTTTTTATGCCTTCCATCTAGTTTCTAATTATTTTCTCTCTGTTTACCATTTAATTGATATGTAATACTATCCTTGTTGGAATTCTCTTTACTAAGGAGATTGCAACTATCTGTTCCTTCTCATCCTATGAAATTCTTGCTCATGTGCTTCTAAGAAATGCCATCCTCTGTCTTGTAATGATTTGTAAAAGCCAGTGCTATAATTGGGTCATCTCTGTTTTCCTTCTTTATTGTGGGGTGGTTATCCTTATAATGCACTCTAATTTAACAAACATTTATTAAGTACCTATTGTTTATATAGGTCTGTGGTAGGCACTGGGGAAAGATATATACTTTAGGCAGAACTATACCTAGAGCAGAACAGTTGGGCCTTTGCCCCAGTTATTGAGAATAACAAGTATGGTTCCTCCTTGGTGACATTTGAAGACTAATGTCTTTGTATCTTATAGGCTATGAGCCTATGACCTCACAGAAGCTAGAGCAGGTGGCCCAAAGAGAAAGGAAAACAGTCACGGTCCAGCCAATGAAAGAAGGAGGAAAAGGGGGGCATTTTGTGCTGCTTCAGCCCACACCAAAAACATTTTATACACCTGGAGTTTGCAATATAATAAAGGGAAATATGGCACGATGCAAATGAATCCAGTCCAAAGTAATCTGTGACAACTGCACAGGACTGGTGATGAGCTCAGTTTCTTAGTTCAAGAAAGTGAAGTTCATTATCCACTTGGGAATGGAGGATCAAGGAAGGCGTCCTAAAGCACATGGCATTAATATTGAACTTTAAAGTATGGAAAGAATTCACTTCAGTCATCTTCAATAGGGAGAGGGACGTATAAAGACAACAACGTGAGCAAAGAATCAAAGGCCTGTATGGGAATAGTTGAATGTCTTGTTTCTCTTTTAGTCATCAATGATTGTGATAAATTATTCAAGTGGTAAATATGAATGTAATTTGTACTATAGAGATAAGTCCTGGACCTTTGATTTTATGGAAGAAAATTCCCTCTATCAATGCAGTTAAGTCAGCACTTTTTCTGCAAGTCATATTCTTAGTTGTCTGGGGATGACAAGAGAGGCAATTATTTGCCAGGTCTTCATCACTCCAAGACCAGCTCTCTAATATTAATATGTTATTGTTAAGTCATTTCAGTCATGTTGGACTCATTGTGACTCCTTTGGGGGTTTTCAGATACTGGAACCGTTTGCCATTTCCTTCTCCAGCTCATTTTACTAATGAGGAAACTGAGGCAAACAGGGTTAAGTGACCTGCTTAGGATTAAAACAGGTAGTAAGTATTTGAAGTTGAATTTGAACTCAGGTCTTTTTGACTCTGGCCTGGTGCTCTATCCACTGCACTACCCTACTGCCCCAATATTAATATAGATTTCTTCATTTGTCTTAAAAAATCACAATCGTTGTCTAGATGACCAGCTTAGAAGATTGTGTTTCTACTTAATGTGTTAATGTTTTGTCCCAAGGCTGTGAAAATTAAATATGCTCATTGGAATTTTAAAAGGTAAATAATCAGTTCTAGCCCAGAGTTGTAATTAACATTAAGCTATAAATTATCAGTATACATCTATTTTAAGTGAATTTAAAATCCATGTACTCAAGCAAACTAGCACCTGATTCTAATCCTATCCTAGTTTATATGTTCAAACTTGCTACTGATGTATAGACTGTTAGGGATGGTGATTATATCATAGTGGATAGGAAATAGAACTGGGAATGGAGATCTTCATTCAACTTACAGCATTGAAAATTAAGTTGCTTTGTGACTCTGGGAAAGTCATTATATTTCTCCATGGTCCAGGTGACTGTCTTCTAAATTACAGGGATGGTGTCAGACTATTAGGGTAGAGATTTGCTCACCTGGAGTACTCCATACTCTCAAAATTTAACTGGTAAAATGATACTGATCACAGTGCTAATGATGACACAGAAGACAATGACAAGGATGTTGACGAAGGTCAGACTTCTGGTACCTGTGACTGTAACCTGGAAAGCATTTAACTGAGAGTTCTGGGGTATCTTTCTAAGTCTAAAAGTTGCAGAGAAGGTGTTCATCTGAATTGGAAGAAAGAGTTCCCTCCCTGAAATAATATTTTCTAGGCTAAGTAGCACAATGCTAGAATTAGACAGGAAGTTCTGAGTTCATATATTGACTCACATATTGAATGATTGTGTGACCCTGGAAAAGTCCCCTGACCGCTTTTTACTTCAGTTTCTTCATTTGTAAAATGAAGATAATAATCTCCCCAGAATTGCTGTGTGGATAAAGTAAGATGAGGTTTGTAAACTTTAGGTGCTCCCTATTATTATTACTATTGATTAGGTTGCTTTATCTGAAAGTTCCCTTTTATCATTGAAATTAAATTTCCAATCCTCATCAATACCCCTAATAACAGTTGCAGTTGCCATTACAGTAGTAATGTCAGTAAGCATTTATGAGCTCCTGACGTTGCTGTGACAATAAAGTGCAATGATGTTTGTTGTTCTGAGGATCTAATCAGTATAAAACACTCAGCATGGTACCACATAGTAGGTCCTATTTGTTAAGCACCTACTATGTGCCAAGCATTCTAGTTAAAGCTGGATATACAAGGAAATTAGGAGACAGCAAGCAAAAAACAATTATATATGGAATAAATAGGAAATGAGAGAAGGTACTAGGATTGAGAGAGGTTGGGAAAGGCTTCCTAAAAAAGGTCCCATTTTAGCTGAGACTTGAACATAAAGGAAATAAAAGCCAGAAGATGGAGATAAGGAAAGGCAGCATTCTAGGCATGCAGAAGACCAGAGAAAATTCCCAGAACTAAGAGGTGGAATATCTTGTTCGTGAAGTAGCAAGAAGATGTTGTCATAATGAAAGCTCAAGTAAATGGCAAAGTATAATTGGAAGTTAAGGAAGTAAAGAGACTAGAAAGTTAGAAGTCGAGACTAGGAAGGATTTTGAATGGCAAATGGAGGATTTGGTCCTGGAGAAAATAGGGAGCCACTAGAGTTCATTCAGTAGGGGATGACATGGTCACACCTGTGCTTTATACTGCTTTGGGATTAACCAAGTATTTTTCTTACCTCATCTCACTATCATCATAACAGTCTTGTAAGACGAAAGTCACTAATAACCCCATTTCCCAAATTGACACACTGAGGGTCCTTATCCAGGATCATCATTAATTCTAGTAAATATCTGAGGGAGGATTTGAATCAAAGTCTTCCCAACTGAAAACTCAATCTCTGTTTACTATACCATGTTGTGTAAGAACTTAATAAAATATTCACATTGACTGTTTTCCTTATAATAGTTCTTTTTCATCAAGAATGAAACAACAGGTTCCTATTGATTGAATAGGCCTTTATTAAATACCTATTGTGTGCCAAGTATTAGAGATAGAGGCAATAATAAAACAGCCTCTATCCTCAAGAAGTTTACATCTTATTGTAATGTATTAAATTGGATTCTATCATTCATAAGAACTATTAGATCAATCTTTGTTTTTGGCCTCCCATGCCTAGCAGTGTCTGACATACAGTAGGCATTTAATAAAGACTTCCTGATTCAATGATTTGATCTTTTGAATTTCTCTACTTTTTGTAGAGAAATTTGCTTTTTTTTGTATTTGCTTTTTGCAAATAATTTTAGTTCCTTAAACCAAAGCAAAGATGGATTTTCATCTACACTTTCTCCTAATCTTTTCTTCTAATCATTTGCCATAGAGAGGTATCTTGAATATTAAATACCCTTTTTGAAGGATGGGAATAATAGAAAGAAAACTATGTTGATGCTATAATATCTGTATCATCACATATATTAATGAGTCATCAGATTTATGCTGAAAATTTTTAGTCCTTCTTTGACCCCTCAATGAGTCTCTCTAGTCTCCCTCTACTCCATTCTGTGATGATTTATACCCTTTTTGTTTGAGGAATTGGTCTTTTTTTCTTTCACTTCATTTATGTCTAATCCTTTCGCTCATTTATCCAGATCATTCTGAAGCCTGAAGTTACTTTTCTAAATCACAGACTGATTGAATGTGTTTTCTGAGTCTTCCTCCTGGTCATTGATGAATATGTTGAGTTGTATTAGATCTAGGACTGAATCCTCTGAGGTTACACTTGTTCTAGCCTCTCAAATATATTGAAATTATGAATTATGTCTCTTACCTTTTGTGTCCATAGTTAACAGTCATCTGTGTGACCTTAGACAAGTCATTTAATCTCATTGGGCCTCAATTTTTTTATCTGTAAAATGCAGGAGTTAGAATACTTAGTCATATCTTTTGATTTTCAGAATTTCCCTGGATTGATTAATATGCTACATGATGGAATCTGAAATTGGAATAGAATAAATATTTACTAACTGTGTTATCTCTGTCTCCCAGGCCTATCAAACTTTCGAGGAAGGGACTATAATTAGATTCAGGCTGCCATTCCTTTACTGAACCAAAATGGCTACCACATAGGTCCTTACCTTCATTTAGAAGTTAATAAATTCATTTTGTTATTTGTTTCAATGATTTTCCAACTTGCTTTTTTTGTTAAAGTTCTTTTTCCCATAGTTTAAACATACAGTGAGTATTTTGGCCCCATTTTTTCCCTTTTTGAATCCCTATCCCTTCAAACCTTTTACTTTCTAATGTTTTCATGCTTGAACTTAACCCTATGCTTAGAGAAGTTTGTTTTTTTAATACGCTTTTTATTTTTGATGCACGCATGGAATCATGATTTTCTTTATTGAATAACATTAATTCAGTTTAGGTTAATTATTCACCCACATATATTCATAGAATTGGTAAGTTAAAAGACACTATAGATATCACTGGGAGTCTGAACTCTACCCAATAACAAATAATGTAAGATAGACATCTCCCTCTGTTTAAAGATATCCAGAGACAGAGAATTCACTTTCTAGAGCCAATCCATTATATTTTCAGGCAATGTTCATATTTATATGTTTTTTGAGCAAATTAACATTAGCTTCTGTAATTTCCACCCATTTTTCCTCCCTTTGACCTTTGATAGCAAATGTAGCAAGCATTATCCTTCCATGGGACTACTATTTAAGTAGCCCCTTCTCTCTTCTCATTTCCAGTTTAAATGTTCCCAGTTCTTTAAACTGCTCCTTACAGAGTACAGTCTTAAGTCTTCTTCCCATTTTACTCATTTGCTTCTAGATACTATTTAGATTGTTTATTATTCTTTCTAAAATATAGTCTTCATAACTGAACATAACATTCTGAATGTGATCTGACCAGCATAGCAGCATTTACCATTCCATATACCCTTTTTTCAGTGCAGCATAAAATAGAATTAATATCTTCATCTGCCATATCAAACTAGTATTTATATTGAACTTACAGGCTACTAAAACTCATAAATCTTCTCAATCTGTTGTCTGCTCATACTTCTCTTATCCTCTTCTTCTGCAAGGCAAGTTTGTTCCTATTAAATTTCATATTCCATTATTCTATCCTATTACAGATAGCCTGAGTAACAGAATAACAATCTCTTCAGGCTTCATCTCATCTATAAATCTGATCATCACACTGTCTTTGCCTTCATCCAAATTATTGATAAAAATGCTGAACAAAATGGGATCAAGAACAAATCTTCAGCACTTTCCACTTCAGGACTTTCTTACTAAGGTGACATTGATCCATTAATTATCAGTGTTTAGGTCCAGATATTCAGCTAGCTTTGAATCTGCATAATTATGTTGTCTTCCAGTCCACGTTTTGTACACAGGGATGTCAGGAAAAGATTTGTCAAGTGTTCTACGGAGATATAGGTATAATGTATCTATAATCTCTTAATCTATCAGTTACTTCCTGTGCACAAGATGAAATTGTTCCTGATGGAACCCATCATAATTCTTAGTAGTCACCACTTCCTTTTCAAATGGTCTAAAATCTTGCCAGGAATAAGAGTGAAGAGCAGTGGAATATAGCTTAAGTGATCCTATTTTTCCCTTTTAAAAAAGTTACATTTACCTTTATGGTTTCTCAAGTTCGTCCCTTATTTTCCACAATTTTAAAAAATATCATTATCAAAGGATGTTGACTTAGCAGGACCAAATCTAAAACTATATTATAAAGCAGCAATCATCAAAACCATCAAAACCATAATAGCTAAGAAATAGTGGTGGATCATTGGAATAGATTAGATGCGCATGATACAATAATCAGGGTCTATAATAACCTTGTATTTGATAAATCTCCAAACTCCAGCTTCTGAAATAAGAACTCGCCATTTGACAAAAATTGCTGGGAAAATTGGAAAATGACACGTCAGAAACTTGATATAGATCTGCATCTCACACTCAGCACCAAAATAAGGTTAAAATGGGTACATTATTTGGGCAAAAAGAATATCATAA
This sequence comes from Sminthopsis crassicaudata, assembly GCF_048593235.1. Classification (NCBI taxonomy): domain Eukaryota; kingdom Metazoa; phylum Chordata; class Mammalia; order Dasyuromorphia; family Dasyuridae; genus Sminthopsis; species Sminthopsis crassicaudata. Next base: position 287,915,681 of record NC_133621.1, read on the forward strand.
ACAAATTAGAAGAGCAGGGAATAATTTACCTATTAGATTTTCAGAGAAGAGAGGAATTTATGACCAAAGAAGAAATAGAGAACATTATGAAAGGCAAAATGGAAAACTTTGATTATATTAAATTAAAATGTTTTGCACAAACAAAATCAACAGAAACAAGATTAAAGGGGGATTACAAAGCTGGGAAAAATCTTTACAGCCAGTGTTTCTTATAAAGGTCTCATTTTTAACTATAGAAATTACTGTGTCAAATTTATACAAATACAAGTCATTTTCCAATTGATAAATGGTCAAAGGATATAAACAGATAATTTTCAGATGATGAAACTAAAGCCATCTATAGTCATAAAAATGCTCTAAATCACTATCAGAAAAATGCAAATTAAAAGATCTCTGAGGTACCACCTTATGTCTCTCAGATTGGCAAAGATGACAGGAAAAGATAATGACAAATGTTGGAGGGAATGTGGAACACTAATGCATTGTTGGTGGAGTTGTGAAATGAATCAACCATTCTGGAGAACAATCTGGAACTATGCCCAAAGGGCTATGAAATTATGGAGACGCTTTAACGCAGCAAAGCCACTATTGGGTCTGTATCCCAAGGAAATAATAAAAAAGGGGAAAAGGATCCAAATGTGCAAAAATGTTTGTAGCAGCTCTTTTCATGGTAGCAAAGAATTGGAAAATTAGTAGATGCCTATCACTTAGGGAATGGCTGAGTAAATTGTGGTATATGAAGATAATAGAATGTTATTGTTGTATAAGAAATGATGAACAAGCTGATTTTAGAAAGTCCTGGAAAGATTTACATGAACTGATGCTGAGCGAAATACACAGAATCAAGAACACGTTGTACACAAAAACAGTTAGAATGTGTGATGATCAAGTATGAAAGATTTGATTCTTTTCAGTGGTTTAGTGATCCAAAGCAATCCCAATATATTTTAAACAGAAAATATCATCTGCATTCAGAAAAAGAACTATGGAAAGTGAATGTGTTAATTAACAATACTATATTTACTTCTTTTTTAAATGTATTTTTCCCTCTCCCATGGTTTTTCCCTTTTGGAATAATTTTTCTCTCCCAACATGATTCATAAAGCAATGTGTATTAAAAATAAATAATTTCTAATAAAATACTCAGAGAATCAATTTTAAAAGCAACAGAAAAATATCATTACTAAAAATCCATCAGTCACATATTCTAATTCTGTCAGTCCCTTAGAATATTTCATTCCATTTTGGTACCTTGAACTCATGGGAAACTTTCTTCTTACCTACTTTTTTTTCTACCTTTCCCACTGTCAGGATTGTTTCCCATGACAAGGAAAATGAAAAAGAAAATCAGAGTCAGCAATTTGTGCCTTCTCTCACATGTATGTTTTCCTTTTTTCCCCATCAATTTTGATTGGTATGGTTGTATACATTCTTTGCTCTTTCTTTTAATGCTGATATCATTTTTTAAATCCATTTTTGTTGTCCCTAGCTATCATCCACCACCAACTTCAAATTATTAGGAAATTTAGCGCCTTTGATACTACTGTTTTGTGCCATATTCTTTTAAATTCCTCTTCAATCTTAGATACTTGTGTACATTATTCCATGCACCTAAATGGGTTCATAGAATCTAGACCATGAAATCATATTAGAGATCATCTTGTACAACTTTATTTTACAAATGAGCAAGCATAAGTTCAAAGAGCTGAGAAGACATATATGAATAAATTAATAGATAAATTAAAAGCATGTAATAAACACTTATTATGTGCTAAACACTGGGCTAAGTACTAGACATAAGAAAAAAGGAAAAACCTAGGCAGTCTTTGTTTTCAGTAAGATTACTGTCTCACTTGGGAAGACAACTCTTCAAAGGAAAATTCATTTGCCTGGTAGATTGAAGGGCCCAGAAATTCTAAGACTCTGGTAGTTGGGCTATTTGTCGTATCTTACGTTACAAAATTAAAATTATGTGCCCAAGGTTAACTGGAAAGCAAGTCACCAAGCTAGAATTCACATCCATTTCCTCTAACTCTGAATCCATTACTCTTTCTTTTCTATATCATAAGTGACTTCCTATATATCAGTCAATCAACAAACATTTATTAAGCACCTGCTATGTACCAGGCACCATGTTAAGAGCTGGAAGTACAAAGACAAAGCAAAAACACCATCCCAGCTCTCAATGAGCTCATGGTCTAATACCCTGAGATTTCATTCTTTCAAATTCCCCATCTCTCTGGAGTCAATTTCTTTTTGTACATAAGGATCATAAATTTAGAGCTGTAAGATACATTAGAAGTGATTTGTTCTGAACTCCTCATTTGAGTAAATTTGTGAAGCTGGATTTGAATTCAAGAAGATGAGTCTTCCTGACTTTGGGCGCAGCACTATTCACTGCTCCATCTAGCTGCCTTCTTTTTAGCTTGCTTTCCCCAAATCTAGGGTGAATATCATACTAGATGAAATTTTTTCTTCCTCATTTATCAGAAACTCTGTGTTTGAATGACTACTTCTTCCCAGGAATTTCTACCTCAGCAATAAGTTGCCCCTTAGTGATCAAAATAAGGTCCAGAAGAACATTTTCCCTCATTACCTCTTCTTTTGAAGAATTGAAATTATTATTAAGGGAAATCAGTAATATCATCTGCAATGCTTTTATAAGAGAACTCTGAGAAACTTCTAGATAGTTGGAGCCTCCTAATGATGCTACAGCATGCCTCACATTGGATTTCTGATTTTTCTCTATCATTTATATCTTCCTTCTGGCCAGGTAGTCTATAATACAGTCCTACCATAGTAAAATGTTATGTTTTTTTCCTTCCGAACACACATACTCAATTGCTCTCTCAAATGGATACTATTCTTTATATTCAGTGCTACTTTTAACTCTTTTGTCTTTTGGCTCTTCCATAGTTGAGTTCCAGTCATGAGTCACAAACCACAACATCTTTGTGATATCAGTGAGGTTACATCATCTCCTCAAGTTTAAGATCTATGTATTTCAGTCTAGATAGGTAATGCTAGAGTTTTTATTACTGTTCTTCTTCTTGAATGTCATTATCTTCAACTTAACAGCCATCCCCACTGATGGTCTTCCTGTGCCCTGCTAGCAATTTCCACAGTATCTTTCCATTATACTCTCCGCTTCCTTATTTCTTTTTAAGTAAAAAAATAATCACTGAATAATTATAATCAGATTAGAAAAACAATGTGTATTTACAGCTAGCAGAGAACTCAAAGGCCATCTATTCCAATTCCCCCTTCATTTTACAAATGAAGAAACTGAGGCACAGTAAGTTTATGTTTCTACATATATATTCATTCATTTGTTTCTTTTTTTGTTGCAAATTTACTTCTTTGTTAGTTGCAAAATTACTTCTTTCCATAACAAACATTTCTCCTATCCTTGTTGTTAGACAGTTTTTTGGGGGGAAGGTGTAGAGTGTCTAGAAATCACTTTAGGCAGAATCAAATATAGGTTCCTTGTTTTGCAGATGTAAAAGCCAAGACCCCAAGAAAAAATGGCTTTCTACTCTAGAGCCTAAGATATATACACACATACAGGCACACATTTTGCAGATAAGGAAAACCAAGGCATTCGTGAGCTTAAGTGATTACTCAATTTGAACCCAGATTCTCCTTACTCCAAATCCAGTGTCCTATCTATTTACAAGGTGCTGTCCAAGGGAGTTCTCAGGTTTAAGATCAGATAAGACATAAGCATACAGGACTAAATGAACAAGTTTTGCAGAAGGCTAACTCCAGTGATTCAGGATGATGCCCCACTAGCAGTCCTGTCATTCTTGGTCCATGCCAAGCTGGTAATACTACTAAGGAACTGGAAGGAGTAAGAGAGGGGAAAACCTTAGAAGTCTACCTGAATCTTCCCGTGCCAAGCAATAATCATTTGTTTCCCATGGCCCAGAGAATGTTCAGCCACCACTGTTCCTGAACACAGTGTATACTCTTCCCAGTTAACTCACCGTGTCATAGCTTCTAAGTATTATGTTCCTGGTCCTCAATTTGAAGAAAAGGAGGTATTGTAAAGAGAGAGAGATGGAAGAAAGAAGTGATGGAAGAAGAAAGGGATGAAGGATATATGCTCTCTCTTTCACTCTCTGTTTCTCTCTGTCTCTCGATCTCATTCTCGCTTTCTCCCTCCGTTTAAAAACTCCTCCAAATAATAGCTAATATTTACATAGTTCTTTGAGATTTGCAAAATGCTTCACCTATATTATTTGAGCCTCATAACAGCCCTGCTATAATTATCCCCATTTTAAAGATAGGAAAACCAAAGTTGAGAAATCCATTGATTAAAAGTCATAGTTTCATTTACAATCTTTTTTTTTTTTTTTTGGTTATGTTGTGTGCTAAGACATTTGTGCTTTTTATGATGTATTTCAAAGAAACAAAAGAAGGAAAAATGTTGGAGGGAGGAAAAGCTCTGTCCCCACCATGTTTCTCTGGGACATTGACCTTGAAGGAAATGATGTTTCAGTTCCTCTCCCTGGACAGTGACTTCCCACAGTGCTAGAACCTGTAGCCTCCCAAGAAACTTTGAAATCTTGTGTACAAAAGGCGATGAAGTGCACTTTGTAGTTCAGTATGAATGTTTGACCCAGTTTGAAGGTGAATGCAGTATGTTTCAGGACAGTTTGCCCTCTGATTTAGAAAAAACACTAATCCTTCACTGGATGCACTTGAATCTCTTCTTTTTTATTAGGATTTTTTAAAAAAATGTGTGATAGGATGATAAGAACTTAGTCAAGAAGGACGTGGGGTGGGGGACGTTTAGGGGGGAAATGGGGTATTTTTAGCCTGAACCAATGTGCACATCAGGATCAGTTTTCCATGCTATTATTTGCTGAGTAACAAAATTGTGGTTTCTAAAAATACACACTAAACTCTCTCTTTAGACATGTGCATTTCCTCTTCCCTTTATCAAGGAAAGTGCACTGAAAGGACAAAGTGTGACCTGGATGGTGGGAAGAAATAGATTTTTGTTTTTCTAAAGTCAATCAGCTAGCTTTTATTAAGCAACTATTGTGTGCCAAGTACCATGCTAAGAACTGAGCATAGAAACAAAAAGTAAAACTGATCTTTGCCCTACAGGAGCTTAAATTCTAAAAAGAAAGACAATTTGGACGTCAAAAATTTTATCCAAGATGTATAAAAAATAAATATCAGGTGGCCTTCAAATTGAGTCTTGAAAGAAACTGAGGGTTCTAAGAAACAGACATGAAGAGAGAAGACATCCCAGTTATGGGGAACAGCCAATACAAAGGGATGGAAGTGGGAGATGAAGGCTGGTGTGTGAGGAATGGAAAACCTTTATTAGGACTCTAAAGGAAGTTAATGATGGAGACAGGCAGAAGAAGCTCTTACATGCAAAAGAAGAGATGGCAAGTTGACCAATCTAAGTCTTTCAATAAAGAATATTATGATTTGGAGAAACTGACATTTTAGGTACCTTGCCCAGAATCACCCAGCCAGTAGATTGAACCCAGGTCTTTCTAGTTCACTAGTTGATCCTGAATATGTCACATACCCCTTATTTACCTCAGTTTCCTCATTTGTAAAAGGAGCCAGAGAAAGGAATGGAAAACCATTGTAACATCTCTGCCAAGGAAACCCCAAAATAGGATCACAAAGAGTGAAGGACAATTAAAATGACTGAACAACAACAAAAAAGATGACAAATTTTAGATGAGTCATTAATAAGCCTCAGTGGAGCACACTGGGAGTTCCCTACGCTAATGAATTTAAAAGTTTATGCCAATGTTGGGGGAAGGGTAGAAGGTTTAGGGTAAAGGTTTCTAACTTTTTCTAAATTATGATTTTATTTCAAATAAATTTTATTTTCCTCAAATCTGCCTTGACTTCATTGATGTTTAATCTTCTTTCTTAACATTTTACTTATTTTTAATGTTGCCATTGGCTTGAGACATCAAAGATCTTTATTTATTTATATATGTTTTGACTTTGGGGGGGAAACCAGACTTTTAGATATTTACACAATTAAAGCTATTTAACAGATTTTAGCTTTTTAAAACAACTATCTGCTGCATAGCACAGAAAAAAAAAGATCATCCCATCCAGAGTTGGAGACTCTGCTTTTCAAATTTGATCTCTACTGTTTCATAGCTGATGAGCTTGGACAGGTCACTTTATCCCCTGTACCTCAGTTTTTCCAATTTGTAAAATTGGTAAGCTTGGGCTAGATGACCCATGAGGTTCCTTCTAGTTCTGTATTTATGAACTGCTAACTTTATCTATGTGTTATTGATCTGTTCACTTCATTTTTCTGTATCTCCTTCCTCTTCTGTTAAAGGAAGGAGTGGGACCAGGTCATTTCTAAAGTTGCTTCCAACTCTTAACTCTACAATTCTAATTTTTTTGGGGGGATGAGGTAATAAGGATTAAGTAACTTGCCCGGGATCACACAGCTAGTAAGTATCTGAAGCCACATTTGAATTCAGGTCCTCTTGAATTCAGAGCCAGTTCTTCATGCACTGTGCAATCTAGCTGCCCCCAACTCTACAGTTCTAAGGACTAGAATAGTGTAAACCTGATGATCATGCCATATGCAGTAATTGGAGATATTCAAAATGGAGAAGAGTAGACTTTGGGTGAACAGGACTCATCATCTTCCTTCCTACACTCATCCTTCTAATTTTCCTACTTCTGCCAAGAGAAGCACCATCTTTTCAGTCCTATCTGAAAACCTCATACAGTTAATTGATAAGCATTATTGACTAATTATTCAACACATACACATTAAGCATCTATTATACCAGATACTAGGCCCTGGTAATACAGATACAATGAATGACAGGATCATTACTTTCAAGGAATTTACATGGTGTTATAGGAACATATTATACAAAGCCAAAATGAATATATAGTAATTCTGAGATTCAGATTGGAAGCCTATTTACTACACAGTGAGTGTAATTTTTGTGTCTACAGAGGAGAGGAAGACCATATTTCAATAGGCTCAGAGGTTGCTTTGAGTAGGTTTCTTGCTCTCTCTGTTCCTTCATTTTCTCATTCAGATAATATTCTGTATCCCTCCCCCCCAATGTTCTCCATGTGTCAAGCATCATAGTGGCAGGCCCTGTGCTAAATAAGTGGTCAAGTAGAATGTTCTCTCTGAAAGGTTTCCGGGAGATTGACTACTCTTGGTGAGGCTATAATAATGGTCATCCAGAATTTCCATAGTTGGAGGATATTGGGAGATACTGTGCAGGAAGCGGAGGCTTAAGAGAAGGGAAATGGGGGGGGGGGGAAGGTAGATAGGATTTGTCAGGGAGAGAGACTACCAGGATTTGTGAGGGTGCTGTGAAAAGAACAGGTGGGTTACAGGTATTCAGGGTTTTGGAAGACAGGCTAGATGTAGATATTTTGGGATCAGTTCAGTTGACTAGAGCTTGGGCTGCCAAGTTGACATTCCTAAAGTTCACCAGTGACTCCCTCATCCTTCTGGGATAAGCATCCTTGGCTTGACATTGAAACTCCTTTTCCTCTCTCATTTCATACTACTTCCTCTCTTTGTGTCTTTTCTATTATGGTCAAATTGGTCTACTGGCATTTTTCTATAAACGGGATAATACCATGACCCACCTCCATTCATATATGTGCATATATTTGGAATGTACACTCTTTTCATTTATAACTTAGAATCCCCATCATCCATCAAAATTCACAAGTGCTATCTGAAGTATCAGCCTTTTCTGAACTCCGTGGTTATTAGACAAGACATATAGATTTTTAGCAAATGCTTATTTTTTTTTTTTTACTTTCTTTCATTTTTTTTTTAAATTTTTTTTATTATATATATATATATATATTTTATAATATTATCCCTTGTATTCATTTTTCCAAATTACCCCCCCTCCCTCTATTCCCTCCCCCCGACGACAGGCAATACCATACATTTTACATGTGTTACAATATAGTCTAAGTACAATACATGTGTGTGAATATCATTTTCTTGTTGCACAATAAACATTAGAATCCGAAGGTACATGCAACCTGGGCAGACAGATATTAGTGCTAACAATTTACATTCCCCTCCCAGTGTTTCTTCTCTGGGTGTATCTACCTCTGTCCATCATTGATCAACTGGAAGTGAGTTGGATCTTCTTTATGTTGAAGATTTCCACTTCCATCAGAATACATTCTCATACAGTATTGTTGTTGAAGTATACAGTGATCTTCTGGTTCTGCTCATTTCACTCAGCATCAGTTGATTTAAGTCTCTCCAACCCTCTCTGTATTCCTCCTGCTGGTCATTTCTTACTGAGCAATAATATTCCATAACTTTCATATACCACAATTTACCCAACCATTCTCCAACTGATGGACATCCATTCATCTTCCAGTTTCTAGCTACAACAAAAAGAGCTGCCACAAACATTTTGGCACATATATGTCTCTTTCCGCTCTTTAGTATTTCTTTGGGATATAATCCCAGTAGTAGCGCTGCTGGGTCAAAGGGTATGCACAGTTTGATAACTTTTTGGGCATAATTCCAGATTGCTCTCCAGAATGGCTGGATTCTTTCACAACTCCACCAGCAATGTATTAGTGTCCCAATTTCCCCACATCCCCTCCAACATTTGTCATTATTTGTTCCTGTCATCTTAGCCAATCTGACAGGTGTGTAGTGGTATCTCAGAGTGGTCTTAATTTGCATTTCTCTGATCAGTAGTGATTTGGAACACTCTTTCATGTGAGTGGATATAGTTTCAATTTCTTCCTCTGAGAATTGTCTGTTCATATCCTTTGACCATTTATCAATTGGAGAATGGTTTGGTTTCTTATAAATTATGGTCAGTTCTCTATATATTTTGGAAATGAGACCTTTGTCAGAACCTTTGTTTTTAAAAATATTTTCCCAATTTGTTACTTCCCTTCTAATCTTGTTTGCATTAGTATTATTTGTACAGAAACTTTTTAGTTTGATGTAATCAAAATCTTCTATTTTGTGATCAATAATGATCTCTAGTTCTCCTCTGGTCATAAATTCCTTCCTCCTCCACAAGTCTGAGAGGTAGATTATCCTCTGTTCCTCTAATCTATTTATTATCTCCCTCTTTATGCCTAAATCATGGACCCATTTTGATCTTATCTTGGTATATGGTGTTAAGTGTGGATCCATATCTAATTTCTGCCATACTAATTTCCAGTTTTCCCAACAGTTTTTTCCGAATAATGAATTTTTATCCCTAATGTTGGAATCTTTGGGTTTGTCAAAGATTAGATTGCTATAGATGTACCCTTTTTTGTCCTTTGTATCTAATCTGTTCCACTGATCTACCGGTCTATTTCGTAGCCAATACCAAATGGTTTTGGTGACTGCTGCTATATAATATAGCTTTAGATCAGGTACACTTAGACCACCTTCCTCTGAGTTTTTTTTCATTAGTTCCCTTGCAATTCTTGACCTTTTATTCTTCCATATGAATTTTGTTGTTATTTTTTCTAGGTCATTAAAATAGTTTCTTGGGAGTCTGATTGGTATAGCACTAAATAAATAGATTAGTTTGGGGAGTATTGTCATCTTTATTATATTCGCTCGGCCTATCCAAGAGCACTGAATGTCTTTCCAATTATTTAAATCTGATTTTATTTTTGTGGCAAGTGTTTTGTAATTTTTCTCATATAATTCCTGTCACCCAGTCATTCTTTAAGATGAGATTATTCAGTTTCCAATTACTTTTTGGTCTATTTACCCCTAACTTTTTACTGAATGTAGCTTTTATTGCATTGTGATCTGAGAAGAAGGCATTTATTATTTCTGCCTTCCTACATTTAATTTTGAGATCTTTATGTCCTAGTATATGGTCAATTTTTGTATAGGATCCATGAACTGCTGAGAAGAAAGTATATTCCTTCCTATTGCCATTCAGTTTTCTCCAAAGGTCTATCATACCTAGTTTTTCTAATGTTCTATTTACTTTTTTAATTTCTTTCTTGTTTGTTTTGTGGTTTGATTTGTCTAAATCTGAGAGTGCAAGGTTGAGATCTCCCACTATTATAGTTTTACTGTCTATTTCTTCTTGCAGTTCTCTTAACTTTTCCTTTAGAAAGTTAGATGCTATACCACTTGGTGCATATATGTTTAGTATTGATATGGCTTCATTATTTATGCTACCTTTCAGCAGGATATAGTTTCCTTCCTTATCTTTTTTAACGAGATCTACTTCTGCTTTTGCTTGATCTGAGATAAGGATAGCTACCCCTGCTTTTTTGGCTTTACCTGAAGCATAATAGGCTCTGTTCCAACCTTTTACCTTTACTCTGTATGTATCTCCCTGCTTTAAGTGTGTTTCCTGTAGGCAACATATTGTAGGGTTCTGCTTTTTGATCCAATCTACTATCCGTCTCCGTTTGATGGATCGTTCATCCCATTTACATTTACAGTTAAAATTACTAATTCTGTATTTCCTGCCATCGTATTATCCCCAGATTATGCTTTTTTCCCTTGACCCCCCTGATCCCCCTCCCCGATATTTAATTTACAGACCCCCCTTGTGACGCGCAACCCTCCTCTTTTTTTTTTTTTTTTTTTTTTTTTTTAGGATCCCTCCCCCCTCCCTCCAAGTCCCTTCACTTATTCCCCTTTTCCTTTTCCCTTTTCCTCTCCCCCCTTTTAATGAGGTGAGAGAAAATTCTCTGAAAAACAAATATGTTAATTATTTACTCTTTGAGCCTCTTCTGATGAGAGTAAGATTCACACAATGATTCTCCCCCTCACTAAGTTCCCTCAGATATGGTGTATTTTCTATGTCTCTTCCTGGGATGTAGTTTCCCTCTTTTTATCACTCCTTCCCCTTTTTCTGAACCGACCTCCTTCCCTTTACTACACCCCCCTTTTTTTCTTTTATATCAGTAAAATCAAATTATCCTTGAGTATTTTTTATATACCCACAACAGAGTTACAGTTCTCAAGGGTTCTGTGTACCTTTTTCTGTTTCTCTTCAGTCTTGTGGATGTAGATCAAATTTTTTGTTTAAGTCTGGTTTTTTTCTTAGAAACATATAGAATTCCTCTGTTTCATTGAATGACCATCTTCTTCCGTGGAAAAAGATGCTAAACTTAGCTGGGTAGTTCATTCTTGGTTGCAGTCCTTGATCTTTTGCCTTACGGAATATCAGTTTCCAGGCCCTTCTATCTTTTAATGTGGAGGCAGCCAGATCTTGGGTGACCCTTATTGTGGCACCTTGGTATTTAAATTGTTTTTTTCTAGCTGCTTGCAGGATTTTCTCCTTTGTGTGGTAATTCTGCAGCTTAGCCACAATATTCCGTGGTGTTCTTTTTTTAGGGTCTATTTCAGAAGGAGTTCGATGAATTCTTTCCACATCTACTTTCCCTTCTGTTTCTATTATCTCTGGACAGTTCTCTTTGATAATTTCCTGTAAAATAGAATCTAGGCTCTTTTTTTGGTCATAGTTTTCTGGAAGTCCAATAATCCGCAGATTATCTCTCCTAGATCTATTTTCCAGGTCTATAGATTTTCCCAGTAAGTATTTGACGTTGTTCTCCAGCTTCTCATTTTTTTTTGTTTTGTTTGACTGATTCTTGGGTTCTCTGTGAATCATTCATTTCTATTTGTTCCATCCTGACTTTTAAGGAGTTATTTTCTTCTTTCACAGTTTTTAGTTCTTTTTGTAAATGCCCAATTTCGTTTTTAAATGAATTATTTTGCTCTATTGAATTTTTTTCCATTTCCCTAATTTTTTTTTTTGAGAATTATTTTCTTTTTCCAATTCAGAAATTCTATTTTCTTGAGACTTTTTTATCTTTTCCAATTCAGAAATCCTACTTTCCTGTGTTTTTTTAACCTTTTCTAATTCACTAATTTTGTTTCCCTGCATCTCCTGTGAATTCTTTATTTTTTCCAACTCCAATTTCAGGACGTTGTTATTCTCTATCATAACTTCCCTTTCCTTGCCCCATTTTTCTTCGATCTCCCTCAATTTCTTAAGAGCTTCTTCTAGGAGAGAGTTATGTGATGGGGGCAGGAATCGTTCCCCTTTAGGTTGTTATCTTCTGAATCTTTGCTGTTAACTTCCTCAGGGTTGGGTACCCGCTCTTTCTCTGTATAGAAGGAATCTATAGTTTTTCTAGCTTTTTTGCTCATACTTAAAAAATGTTTTGGGGTCTGTCCCTGGGGTAGGAAATTATTTACTTCTTTACCAGCTTCCTCCCAGACCGGATGGATGCAGCGGCCCCTGCGCCCGAGCTAAGAGAGAGCTCTGGGAGAGAGTTCCCCACCCCCTCCCTGGAGGTGCCTCAGAGGTGATTAGCACTGCTGTGCTTTGAGGGCGTAGAATAGTGAAGACAGCAAGAAGCTCAGCCTATGTGTCCGGGTGGGGAGTGGATGTCTGCAGCAGGTGACGTGAGAAGCCCCTGCGCTCAAACTGGAAGTGTCTGCCAGAAACCACGGTCCCTAGTTCAAAGGTTCCGCTTCTCTGGGACTTCCTGGAGCTGAGTTCCACTCCCTCCAGCTAAGCTAGGCCGTGTGTGTTGCCTTGGGCCGTATCCACCCACTTGTCAGTCTCTTAACTATTCTCAGGAGGGAGCTGAGGCCACACCCCCTGGTGCCGAATCTGCCGAGTCACCCCCAGGGTGGGGGGGGGGGGAAATCTAATCTGAGTTTTAAAATATTTTGGCTTTCTCTTCTGAACTGCTAAATAATTAGCAGAGAAGAGCTAACAGCCTGTGCCAGATTCCTTTACCTCAGTGGCTTCTCTGGTCCCAGAGCCCCTCCCAGCGCAATGGGCGCAGCGTGCCCCTACCCCACCGTCTGTGCTGGTCTTTCTTATTCCTCCCCTGAGAACTGACCTTTCCTGTTGAAACTCCAGATTCTCTTCAGCTGGTAAGTCGTGCTTCCAGTCCTTGTGGTATCTATCAGTCCTGAGCTAATTTTGAGACTTAATTTATCTAATTGGTTGTGAGGGAGTGAGGACGTTCACTGAGTAGTGTGTTTCTTCTCCGCCATCTTGGCTCCGCCCCCCAGCAAATGCTTATTGAGTTGAATTCTCAAGTGTTGTGGAAACAGTGCTAGATTTATAGCAAGATGACCTGACTTCTGATCCTGTCTGACTTTTAAAACTTTTGTAACCATGGACAAGTTACCTTTCCTCAGTTTCCCCATCTGCAGTATGTGAGGGATTGGACTAAATGATTTCTGAGTTTCTTTTCAACCCCAAGTGGAGGGCTATAAGAATCCCACAAAGGCGTTTAATGATCCCAGCTCTTTTGCTATATCCTACTGTGTATATCCTACTGTTCATTTTTGTCTACATACAACAGGTGGCCCATGGCATTGAAATAGAGTACTTTCTGTGTACTGGGAGGCATTTTATATCCAGATGCAATGAAATTAAATGGAACTAAATTGTATCTGTCCCAAGTAGGCATTGAACTTTAGCGGTATCATACATTCTCCATGTGTTAGGTGGACATGGAGGGGGAAGAATTGGCAAAAAGTTGTTTTAGTACTAGTGTAGCAGCCAGACATCTGCTGGTAGCCTGAGCACATGTTCAGAAATTTCATCTTCCCCTGGTGCCATCTTTAATTGCATATTAGTCACTAGTGATTATTCATCAGGTGCAACCTCAATGTTTCATTTCTTTACGTTTAGCTTACTTTGCAGCTGGTTTCACTTAGCAATTAATTAAATTTTGTGTGAAAGCCTTTGACATTCCCATTTGAGAAAGATCAATCTCACAGGTTATGTTAGATTTTGTCACTTAATAAATGTGGGAACTGCAAGCACCATTTGGGAAGAAGGAATGGAGTGGATCATGCTCAAATGGTTTAATAGTCATTATTGGAATTAACATGCAGAGACATATTTTTTGCAAATTACATAGAAATCCTAGTGATGTGTGTGTATGTGTGTGTGTTTTCAGTTATTTACTTTGTCAGGTCTTAAATCCTGGAGGTGATCATTGGGGAAGAAGTGCCCCACTCTTATAAAGGCCATGCAACCTCTTGAAATTTCTCCTCTGGGAAGTCTTGCAAAATTGGAGAAGCGCTCTTGAATTTCTTCCTCATTTCTCCCTGAGCTCTCCTTCCTCCATGAATACTTGCTCTATACCTGCTGTGCACTCAATTAGGGCTTGCTGATAGGACTAGTCTCTTGCGGGAGCCCTTGAGCACAGCCCAAGCTGTGAAACTTTCTGGCAACTTGAGTTTTGGTGTTAAGATTTAATAACTATTCAACAAGTATTTATTAAGCATCTGTTATGTGCAAAGAGCTGGGGATACCAAGAAAGGCACAAAACAGTACTGGCTCTCAAGGAGGTCAAGACTTTTTGAGAGACCACATGCAGACAACCCTGTACAAGTAAGACATATAAACAAATAAGAGAAATTGGAAATAATCAACAGAGGGGAATGGTAAATGGCATTACCATTAATAAAGATTTGTTAAAGTTCGAAGTGAATACTAAGCGGCACAATAAAATCTTGGACTCAAAAAGCCTTTTCTTCATGAGTTCTAATCCAGCTTCAGACACTTACTGGCTATGTGACCCTAGGCAAATCAGTTAACCATATTTACCTCAGTTTTTCATCTCCAAAAGGAGCTGGAGAAAAAAAATGGCAAATCTTTTCTATATCTCTGCCAAAAAAAACCCAAATGAGGTCACGAAAAATCATACGCAACTGAAATGACTGAACAACAGAGTTCAAAGAGACAGAAGCTACAAATGTTTGTAATCCCCAGGGAATGAGAGCTCACTATCTTACATATAAGACCATTCCCTTTTTCAGACAGCTCTAATTGTTAAAGTTTTCCTTTTATTAAGCTAAAATCTGCCTACACTCACTGTTCTCAATTTCTTCTTCTAGGGCCATGCAAAATAAGTCTAATCTCTTTCCAATTGCTAGCCCTTCAGATATTTAAAATTGTTCCCTTTCTCACAAATCTCCTTTTTTCCAGGTTAAATGAATTAGGTTCCACCAAGCTTTCTTCATATTACTTTGTCTTGAGTTTCTTTCACTTATACCAATTTCCAGTCAGTGGACTTATTCCATCTAATTTGCCAATTTCCCTCTTAAAATGTAATGCCAAAATTGAACACAATTTTCCATAGACGGTCTGATCCAGTCAGAGTAGAGTAAGAGTCATCCTCTATGATTCAAGCACTATGCAAAAACAGCCGCAAAGTAAGTTAACTTTTGTACCAGTATGTTATGCTCTTGATGTGTATTGAGCTTGACATTTTATGAACACACCAAAAACTTTTCCCACAGTAATTGCCTTCCGATCTACCCCATCCTCTTGTGCTTATGAATTTGTCGAGTTAATTTATTAATTGCTTGTTATATATTTTGCCTTATTAATTAATTCATTAGCTTACTATATTATTTATTAATTTCTTATTATATACCAAGTCCGGTGCTGGTTTCTGGGATACAAAAAATAGGAAAAAGCAATCTCTTTCCTCAAGGAGCTTATCTCCCAACACAGGTACGCACAGGATTTATAAAGTATATGGAATCTCAATGGAAAGGTACTGGTGGAGTGGAGGGCAAGAATATGGACTTGGAAAAGTCTCTTTCAGAAAGATTTTTTTTTAATTTAAGGAAAACCAACTAAGCTAAATGGCAGAGATAGGGGAAAAAAGCATTTTAGTCATGCGGTTAGGGATGGGAGATGGAGTCCTATGTGAGGAGGAAGAGCAAAGAGGCTAATGTGGTTTGATCATAAAGTTAATGGAAAGGACTCGATGATGGGAGAAGGAGGCAGGTTGTGAGAAGTTTAAATGCCAAAGGATCAAATGCTTGATTCTAGAGGTCACAGGAAGCCTCTGGAGTTACTGAGTATGAGAGTCGGGGGCCGGGGAGGTTGGAGGGGAGACCAGAAGAGGCAAGCCTTGACATTTTTCCCAATTAAGTTTCATCGGATTAGATTAAGTCAATTGCTTCAACTGCTGAGATCTTTCGGGAAAGTGATTTTACTGTCCAGTACGTTAACCCTCCCTCCCAAGTTAGTGTCATTTACAAAATTGATGAGCATGACATCTCTGCCTTTATTCAGGTTATTGGTTAAAAACCGTTGGTCAGCATAATACCAAGGACAGATCCCTGGGACACTCCAGGAGATATCCCTTAAGTCTGCTATATTCTAACACTTGGCAGAGTAACAAGGGGGTTAGTATTATTTAATCAGTCTTGAAGCTGAAGCTTATACTATCATCTGACCCTCACCTTTCAAATTTATAGACTGAATTATACAAATAAGTGGGTTTTGAAATCAATCTAAATATCCATTTATGGCCAACTTTTAAAAAATGATTCTTCTGCTTAGATAATGAGCCTATATATTTATTTAAAAAGTTTGATTCATTTTCTTTAAAAAGAAAATTCAAATTCTATTAATTTGGGTTGCTGGGAACTCTGAGAGAGAAGCACCAAATAATTGTTTAATGAAAGCAACCTACTTTTCTGTCATTTCTAATATGTTTACCTGTCAAAGGGGGATGTGTGCTTTGGGGAGCAAATGCTGAAAAACCAAT
The DNA here is from genome assembly GCF_048593235.1 of Sminthopsis crassicaudata. Taxonomy (NCBI): domain Eukaryota; kingdom Metazoa; phylum Chordata; class Mammalia; order Dasyuromorphia; family Dasyuridae; genus Sminthopsis; species Sminthopsis crassicaudata. The sequence continues at coordinate 287,932,223 of NC_133621.1, forward strand.
ATTTTTAAAAACAAAAATCATGTTCAGCTTATTCATATTTAATACAGTCAACTTAAGTAATTAGAGAGGAATTTTCCCAAGTTTCTTGCCACAAGAATTTTCACTGGGAAGCATAAAGGTCATTTAACTTCCATGGAAACAAAGTTTCACATGGCATGGCAGGCAGGATTTTTCTGTGCCAGCAGCTGTTAGTCCGAGCTTCGGTGATGACCACCCAATTAGGAAGTCCAAACGAGGGCTGGCTTTATATCAAGGAGGCTAAATGCAAAAATGTTAGATGTTAGGGCATTCACCCATTCATTCTTGCTGCCGGATATTTCTTATTTCAGCCTTGGAATTTGGCCATACTAGGTCACTGACCCATTAGAAATCCCTCATCTGTCACTTTCAGTAGCTCTTGAAGTACTTTTGCAATGTCAAGCCTGCTTCCTGTGAGTTTTTTCTTTTATTTATTTCATGTGTTAAAAATCACTTGATAGAGGGGGGAAAAAAAGATTGAATCTTCATTTTAAACCAGACCCATAAGCATATGGTAGGAATCTGGACAAAGTCCTGTGGCATTGGAATGGCATGTTCTATTTCACAATCAAAGAATTGGGATTTCATCAGGATAAGGAACTCCTGGTGTGAGAACTCCTTTCCCCAACATATATTCCTCTAACCTTATATGACTCAAAAGATAAATCTTACTGACATGCTTCAGAAACAAAAAGATGGAGCAAATTCTCCAGAATCACACAACCAGCAAGCATTAAAGGTGGTATTTGCCCAGCACTCTCCCGACAGCACCAGACTGCCTCCATCTTTTCTGTTTCATATAGTTAAATATTAAAATAATCCTGTATAAAGTTAATATTAAGTCAAATGGTCTTGCTTACGAGCTTTTTGCTGTAACAGCTGAATGTATATATTCCCAAATCCTTGGACGTTTAGGCTAAAGCTAAGGTCAATACATTTTGAGCAGAAAAAGACCTCAAACACCATCCAGTGCAACTTCCCCATTTTATGGATGAGAAAACTGAGAGTTTAAAAGTTTTGTCATTACACAAGTAATAAGAAGTGGTGGTAATTTTAAAACTTGGATCCCCCAGCATTCAAAGTCAATATACTTTCCCCTGACCCATCTTAGCTCTCCAGAAAGATCCAGGAGAGACACTTGATTGTTTTCCAGTAACCAAAGATACGTATGGTGGAAGAGAGAGAGCTGACTATTGTGTTTTCTCTTTCTTGACCTCAGTGATACCATGTTTGGAATTTGCTTCTATGCAGTTTAAAAAATTGGTAGTTTTGCCTAACCTAAACCCTTTTTTTACCCTTTGTCTTGAGCAAAGACCCCCCCCCCCCAAAAAAAAAAAAAACAACCCAGTCTATCCTCTTATTGAATCCTGAGGCTATCAATAGACATAGGAAAGTCTCTACCTCCTTTTCCTTGGAATCCAACCCGATGCTCCAAAGGCCAAAGACTAACCAGTTGTATGACTCTAGATTTTCTTTATGTCTCTGGGGAATTATTTATACTGAGAAGTCCATTTGCATGTGCAGGTAATGCTTCTTCATGCCTTGGCTTGTAACAGCATACAGAAAAAAAAAAAGCCTTTTACTGACTTGGATGCTGAATTATATTGAAGTGAGTGTTTATGCTATAACATGTAAAATAATTATCAGGTTACTTCTGATCCCACAGAGCAGAATTTATAGCAATGGCTGGAAATATTAATAACACAAATTTAGGATCATATGTTTAAAGTTAAAAGGATCCTTATAAAAGCAATATTTTCATGATTTTACAGATGAAGAAACTAAGACACAGAGGAGTTAGGTATCTTGCTCAAGATGACCCAATTCATAAAAATCTAAAGCAAGTTTTGAATTCAGTTCTTGTTGAATTTGCATCTGGCACCCTATGTACTGTGCCATTCTGTCTCCAAGCTAAGTGTGAAGAGAAAAAAAAAAAAAAAAAGATCTTAACACTTTTAGCTGGTCTGCCTCAGGGAGTGATTTCTTATTCACTGGAGTTCCAGTAGGATCACTGGAATGTTAAAAAGGAGATGCTTTTAAAGTACAAATCAAGCTAGTTTCTTTCTAACTGAAGTTCTGTGACTCCTACAATTTGAATCGATTTTTGTTTTGTTTTATTTTTACGATTATTGAATCACTAACTAAAAACAAAGAAGTTGCTGTTCAGCAATTAAGTGCTGATTGCCTTTTCAGCACCAATAATCACTTTATAAACACCTTGAATGAACATCAGCCTGCTGTATTCACTGCCATAGAAAATTATCAAGCAGTGCAATAATTAAGTTCATAAAGTTGGTGGTCTAGGAATTAAATCATTGCTACAGTTTCATTATAGAAAGACAGTTTTCTCCTTTAGCCTCAAAATGAGAAAATATCCTTGTAGATTTAAAAAGGAAAGAAAAGAAAGGCACTTCTTAGAGTGGGTCCTTGCATTGGAAACAGTTCAATTAAATTTTTTTTTTAATTGACGCTTCTTCTCTTTGGAGTCCAAATGCTCTCTTGGGCTCTCTGCAGAAAAAGTGCAAACTCCATGCATATTTTTCATTCTTTTAGAAGGCCGGGTGGATTTGCAAGGTTACCCACTGGATATGGCAATGCAGACTGACGGCCCAAAGAGTGACGTGGACTTTTCAGAAATTCTTAATGCAATACAAGAAAGTAAGTTTTGCTCGCATTCCAAACTAATTACTAAAGCACGATCCAGAGCAAAATGCTGAAATGGACTGATAAATTTGAAAATAAAGATAAGACACAAGTTGATGGCCAGACTCCCCAAAAGAAAGAGGGGAATCCAAAAGATAATTGCATTGTAACAGAAGGATGGTTGGTGAAATAATATTTTACTCATGAAATTGAATGATTTCTTAAGCAATTGACATGTCTGGATTTTCTTTAAGGTTGGTTGGAAAAAACTTTAATAAAGCCTTCCCTTCACATGGACTCCAGATATCTGAGCAGTGGAATAACTAGGATATATGCCATCTCTAGGGTGAACTCCCTGGGTCATTGTTCTATTTCATTTTGAGGGAAGGGGAAAAATGTGATGTCTTCACTCTAGGGAATTCCCAATGAGAAAGTTCTTAAGACTGGTATAGAATGTTACCTGTTCCACATTTTTTTCATCTTAGAAATTTGCCAAGGACCCTGAGATTGGCTCTTGCCCAGAATCACCCAGCCCACATGTGTTAGAGGCAGCACTTACACCCAGACTTTTTTGATTCTAACAATAGCTGTCTGTTTAATAATAATAATAAATAGCATTTATGTAGAAGCTATTATGTGCCAAGGACTTACTCATTCAGCAAACACAAATACTAAAGTGAAATTTGCTGGGTGCCAAGAGAGGGAGAGGAGAAGAGAGGGAGAGGGGAAGAGAGAGGGGCGAGACCGAGATTGACTAGACCTGTGATTTTTATTGGCGTTGGGAGTTCCTAACACAAGTCATCACCTTCTCAGCAACTTACAGAATTATAAAGATCATTAAGTTTTATAGAACTTGAAGCCTTTATTCAGTGTTTCCTGTATGTCAGGCTTGGGAACGGATACTAGAGTAAAGAGACAGTGAATAAAACCACCCCTACTCACCAGCAGTTAACATTTGTGTATATAATTGAAAGTAATGAGAAGTAAGATCATAATATCATAAATTTAAAGTTAAGGGACCTTAAAGCCATCTAGACCATTTCACCTCTTCCTGTTTGGCAGATCAAGATATTGGGATCCAGAGACATGGAATGCCTCCTTCTATTGCATCTCCTTAACTTCTGTGCTAATGAGGAACTAAATTAGGGGCAGGTTTAAAAAAAGGAAATATAATTGGTAAGATTTAGTGATGATGCTACATTCTATGTTTATATTATTTTTCTTTTAAAACATTTATTTATTGATGACATGCCATTTATCCTCAGAACATCTCCTTGTACCTTAGGAAATAATTATTTCCATTTTACAGGTGGAACCATTGAGGCTCAAAAAGATAAAAACAATTTATCCAAGATCATCCCTAAAATCATGTTAGGGCTAGAATCAAGTTTTTCTTTTCCCTTGTTTCTTCCCATGAAATCCTATCACATGAAACTTTTAATGGCATACTGTTGAATAAAGTTAATTTCATAATAAACAGGAAAAGTTCTCAGAAGACAGGGTATGTTTTCACCAAATTATAACTATTCCTTAGTGTTCCAATCAGGAGGTCCTGTTATATTGAGTTGATTCATATAAGAAATTGAATTTTCCCCCCCAAAAAAAGATAATCCAGTTTGAATTAATAGCAGTTTGAAGAAAAACAGCTTCTTTATAGGGACTTAAAAGATAATGTTCAATTTGAAAGATGGTACCTATTGTAAATTAAACTATTGTTCATATGTTTCTTAAATTTTCCACTATAAAGTAGGACTCATTTTCAGACCTTTAGGAAAATAAATGCAAAACTTGGGGGGGGGGAGGCGGGATGAAACCTTAATTAATTATGGGCATTTTACATCAATTAACCATAATTGTAGGCATTATTTTTCTAAGTTACTTTGAGATGAGAGAGGTCAAGACATTTCTATATTTCTCCACTGTAGGTTTCATACATGAGAACAATGCAGTTCCTGTGGAAGAGAGAGTTAACGGGTTTTGTTTGGTTGGTTTTGGTTTTATTTTACTAGTAGATTGGACATGAGTTTGTGAGTGTAAAAGAGGGAGTGTGGTAGGTAGGAAGATACATGGGTCAGCTAGACCTGTGGTTTTATTTAGGTATGCTTTTTTCTCCATAATTATCAATTGTCAACTGTTCTAAAGATGTAGTCCAAGAGGGCTTCTTAAACTTTGTTCACTTATAATCCCCTTATGACTGGGAAATTTTTACATAAGTCTGGGCATATAAGTATATAAATCTAACATTTATTGATAATAAATCATAATTTTATGACCTTCACTTCTGTTATGAGATCCCACATGGAGTCAAGATGCACAGTTTAAGAAGCTGGAGCTTAAAAGATTTCCCCAGAACACTCCCCTTTTGCCTCCCTCCCTCCTTCTGTCCCCCTCCCTCTCTCCTTCTGTCCTTCTTCCCCTCTAACCCTCTGTCCCTCTCTCCTCTTTCTTTCTCCCTCCCATGGTCTTTCCCTCCCACCTTTCTCTTTTCCTTCCTTCCTTTTTTTCTTTCCTTGGGGGAATACAAATGCTTGATAATTTAAAAAAAAAGCAAAACAGAACATTTGGACATGTTTGAATTGGGCTCCAGAGACATGACAGTGGCAAAACTGGGAAGCAGATTTTGACTCATTATGTGGAAAAAACATCCCAACAATTAGGGCTGTCTCCCACATAGTGAGTTTTCTTACTACCTGTAGATCCGGATCTTCACGCGAGTTGGATTCCTCTCCAACTGTCAGACGTGGTGTTTGGAGAACATTCCTACTCATGAACAGATTAGAGCAAATAACCTATTCAGATGCCATCCTATTCTTACGTTTCTCTGGTTTTGAAAGAATGAATGAGCCATCTAGATGGTGAAGTGAATTAGAAGCTGGACTTAAAGCCAAGAGGAATGGAATCAAATCTTGAATCAGACCTTTATAAATTGTTTGAACCTGGATTAGTTATTTAACTTTACTGTGTCTTAGATTCCTCATAAGTAAAACTGGGAGGTGGGGGGAAGGCATTGAACTAGAATCAAAGCTTCGTGAACTGTGGGTACAACACCACATGGGACTGTAATTGAATATGGGGATTAGGAAATTATGATTTATTATCAGAAAATGTTTGGGTTTTTTATACCTATTTTATGTGTTATTTATTTATTATGTTATTTATTAATTAGACTAGATATTAATAATTAATTAGACTCTCATGAGACAAAAGCTAAATCGGTAGTTTTTACTCCTGGAAATACATACTTGCACACACATACATATGAATATATATGTGTATACATAAAACATATGTGTATATGTACAGGTATATATACACACAATTGTATATAAAAACTATGTATTATTATATATAAATTATGTATATACTATATACATATGCATTATATATGTATATAATATATATTATGTATATGTTATGTAGTAATACTATAGGTATATATATACACACAATCATTTAAATACATAGATTTATATACATGTATGTATATATATGTTATACACATACATGTATATATTGTATTATGTATATTGCACACATGTGTATGCTCAATCTACATTTATATACATGTGTTCAATATGTATGTAGATTCATCATATCATTTGATATGATACAGCAACCCAGAGATCTGTCCAATCCTAAAAATAGAAATACAGTCAATGAAACATTTGAGTTTAATATCCAATTGCTCCCCTCAGGAATTAATTACCTTGGCCAGATCACCAAGGTTACTGTTGTGTACTCCATGCCATAGTCTCTAATCAACATCATACACATTCCTCATTGTTGAAATAGGAAAAGATTGGTAAATCACTGAAATTATCTTAAAAGAATTGGAATGCATTAAAGAAATGTATGACTTTTATACAAAGCAAAAGAGAAATCAAAATCTCTGGAGTGTTTTAAGCAATTTCCATGGTTGAATTGTGTTCAACATATCCAATGATATGTTGGATAAACCCCCCCAAAATCATGGCATCATATTATAGTGCCAATAATTTAGGATTTATATTTCTTATTCTTGGTTTGTATTTTAAGCAAGACAAAATTTCCCTTTTTCTCAAATGACATGTTGCTGGTGTTAACTACCGAGTTGTTGCTCCTTAACCATTTGCCATATTTCCTATCCATAGTCTATTGGATAAGAAAAGGAATGGCCATTTTATCATGGCATAACTCATATCTTACCCATTTAGGAAAAAAAAATTAGTAATTCAATTAAATTCCACAGATAGTTGGTAAATATCTGCTATTTGCTAATCATTGTGCTGGGCATTGAGAATATAAAGATAAAGAAGGAAACAGTCCCTACCCTCATGGAACTTCCTATTTACAAGATGGAAGCAACATAGACACAGATAAATGACTACAAAATTCATGCATGCATCATGCACATGCATATATAGGTATATGCACATATAGATATGCCTGTATACATTTGTGTACACATATACATATACAGATATTAGGTAAAATAGCTTCATTTTGTCTTGTTATCTACAGCAAGTCTGAGATAGGTCCAATCCTAAGAATAGAAATATAGCTATATTCACAGGCTTAGAAGGGACTTTAGAGGTTATCTAATCTAACCTCCATGTACGCATGATGAAACAAGACTTTCAAAGAAAAGAAGTGACTAGTCTAAGGACCTTTTATTTTCTGGGAAAAAAAAATTCAGTTGGGGTTTTTTTCTTATTCCAAAGCTTATCTTCTGTCCCCAGCACCATTATCTATGCATTTGATGATGTTATCTGGGAGTTGACAATCAAGTCAGAAATGGAAAGATTTAGAAGTAGAAGGTGTCTTAGAAGTCTCTCATTTCATAGATAAGGGAAACTGAGGCCCAGAGATTTGAAGCAACTGCCTTAGTGACTGAGATTCCTGTCCCCCCTCTTTCCCATTACCAAGAGCATTTAATTGAGAAACCTAGGATTCCAGCCCAGGTCCCAGAAGTCTACAGATAGCATGCATTCCTTTGCCTTCTCTCTGATTCCAAAGCCAATATAGCCATTTCCCTCCCCCTCTCCCTCTTTTTGTCTCTGTCTGTCTCTCTCTCTCTCTTTCTTTCTCCTTTCCCCCTCTCCCTCTCCTTTTCTCTTCCCTTTTCCCTTCTCCTCCTTTCCATTGTCTCTTATTCTCTGAGTAAGGTAGATGAGGAGACTGAGATAACCAACCAAAAAAAGTAAAGACACTGACATAGGTCACATAGTCTGAGGGGAGATTTGAATGTAGGTCTTGTGACTTGAAGGCTGGTATCTTAACCACTAGTCATTCTGTTAGCAAATAAATTATTCTGTTAATTTGACTAATATATCCAGATTAAAGCTATCTAGAAGTGAGTTCTACTCTCCCTGGAGTTCTTCACTAAGAGGTGGAAGGACCACTTGTTGTGTCTGTTACAATGAAGATTCCTTTTGTGTATGAGTTGGTTTGGATGAAGGGGAACTGTGGTAAAAAATGGTTAACAACCAGCTCTCTGAAGCAGAGGGGGGGGAAGGGGGGAAAATAAGCTGGAAGTTCTTTTAATTTTAGTCTTATTAACAAATAAATGAGTACAAAATACATGCATGCATAGGTGTGTGCACATACCTGTGTGCCCATATAAACTTATGCACATGTATACCTTTACAAATGTTATATAAAGCAGCTTCCTTATCTCTTGTTATCTACAGCAGTCCAGAAATCTGTCTGATCTTAAGGATAGAAATATAGCTATATTCACAGATTTAGAAAGGACTTTGGAGGTCATCTAATTCAACCTCATTGTACACATGAAGAAACTAAGGCTTCCGAGGAAGTGAAGTGAATCACTTCCTAAGTCCTGACAATTAGCAAAACAATATATCAAACCCCAATTTGTGGTGTTTGCTTATTATTTCTGAGCCAACTCTCAATAGCTGGTAGGAATTGGCTCCAGTATACCCCTGTCCAGATGGCTGCCTAGGTCTCTTCCAACTCCAAAACTCTGTGATTCTGTGGCTCAGAGTTCCTGCCCCAAATGGTCTGGCCAGACTCCCACTCTTGCTCCCCGCCCACCAGAGCGGTCTTTAAAAAAATAACACATCTTTGTTTCAGTATGACAAAAAGCAAGTAGGCTAGAACATGGCATTAGGTACCTTGATGCACCTTGATTAGGTGCTTTCTCTCTCCATGTAGTCATTCTAAAGTGAGCCCGAAGAGAAATGAAGTACTTTCCTCATTTTAAGACTCCCAGAACAGAGCTCTCTTGGACAGAGTAGAACTATTAAACCTTTATTTGCTTAAGAGAAGGAAAAATGATTAGAGATACTGCATTGTCAAGAAAGTACACGTTGTACAGCTTCCTCCTCCTTTTCCTCTCAAGTTCTTCTTTCTCCCTCAGACCTATTTCTCCTCTTTATCTTCCTACTACAACTAATAGGGATTATTTATAGAGCACTTTAAAGCTGGCAACCTATTTCACATGTGTTATCTTATTTGTTCATCTCAACAACTGTGAGAGATAGATGCTGTTACTATACCCATTTCACAAATGAGGAAACAGAGGAAACAGAAACCCACAGCCAACAGCTAGTATTTTCATTTAGGTCTTGTTGACTCCAAGTCTAGCACTCTATCTACGCTGACCAGATGACTCTCCCCAGAAAAAAAATGTGAATCTTCATATTGTAACTTAGAAGCTAAAGCTCTACAAGAAACGAATCTTCATAAATTGGAATCAAGAGTTCTTGTAACTTCCAAGAATCACAGAAAGTCCATTGCAGGAGATTCAGAACAAGCAGTCCAAGTCATATCTCATCAAGCATCTCTCACAGTCAATCTTCCAAGCTTTGCTTAAATAAGGAAGAAGACACCAACTTCTGAGGCAGCCCATTCCCCAGGTCTCATCATTAAGGAGTTCCTTCTCGGGAGTTGTCTCTCTGTACCTTCTATCCATTTCTAACAATTTTGGGCTCCAGTATCCATAAATCTAATCCCAGTACCACACAATCAAGTACCCAAAGAAAGTGTCATGTTCCCCCTGAATCTTTTCTTTTACAGGCTGAACATCTCAGCCTGGTCTTACATATCATGAAAACTCTTTGATATTTTTCTTATCCTTTGGATACTTTCTAGCTTTTCAATATGTTGCCTAAACTAAAATGGAAAAAAAACACATTTTGTAGTTAATGGATCCCTATCAGAAGCACAATGGATGTGACTACAATGGAAGACTTGATTCCTTCTGCAGAAGGGCCACCAAGCCCTTGTCACCTATCTTCCGTTGCTCTACATGTTCTACAAAGCCATATTGAATAGATAGTACAATGATTACATTCTCAGCTGATGCTATTGGGAAGATCAGTCAACAACAATATTATAAAGTCATTTATCCACTAGGAATGATTTCCATGAACACTCAAAAGGCACCCCCTGATAATGACGTTCTGACACTAGCAATGGGGCATGACAGAGAAGTGAAGGACCTTTGTCTCATTTCCCTTTCAAATCAGATGGCTGTGCTTTAAAAGCAAAGGGCCCAGTTAAAAGCCATCAAAATTGCAACTTCATGCTTCGTGGGACATAGCTTAGTTCAGAATATACCATCCTCTGTAGAACTGTGGAAGTCATCATTATAAAAGGATTAAGAGTACCTGAGCAATCTCTCCAGTGTCAGAAGAGGATGAGCAGTCTGTATCCAGAAGAATATTTTTATTGATCCCATGATTTCTGAAACAAACACTTCATCTTGGGTGATGCTACACAGCTTTCTTTTTTTGTATCTTAAATTTATATGTAAATTTTCCATTTGTTCCATTTAGATTCCAATAATTATTAATTGAAAATTCTGATGTCTCTTAAGAGAGAGGAAGGAAATAAAAATGGAAAGAAGAAAGAAAGGAAGAGAAGAAAGAAGACAAAAACACTTATTATTCACTTTGGACCAGGAACTAGGCAAAGTGGAAAAAAATATATAAATACTTAAGTGAGGCAGTCCCTGCTCTCAAGGAGTTTGTACTTTAAATTGTTGTTTAATCATGTCTGACCCTCTGTGACCCCATTTAGGGTTTTCTTGGCAAATATAATGAAGTGGCTTGCTATTTCTTTTTCCAGTTCATTTTAGAGATGAGGAAACTGAGGCAGACAGGATTTGGTTCTCCCGCAAATTGGGCTTATTGTTTTCCTCTCTGAGAATGATCCTCGGAGTTCTTAGAGTCATGTCTAGATGACCAGTGGAACCAACAAATCTTTTAAGTCTGTGATAGAACAACAATGGGCCCTATCAAAACCATTTCTTATCTTGTTGTCTAAATCAGGTACATTATATATATACAAAAATTGCATTTTCGTGACTGAGCACACACACAAGGAGATAGAATTCTAGTGCTTCTCCTTCCCATTTCTTAAAATTCAAAACTAAGACCACATCTGTTCTAGTAGAATCCTCAAATAACTCAAATGCATTTTTTTAGAGATTCTGCTCTATCCTTAAAATGGATTCTTATCTTTGTTGTCTATCTTTGACTTCCTTCTGGGGAATCCTATGATCTCCTCAGAATATTATTCTTAGGTAACTAAAGGAAATATTCAATTTTTCTCACATCCAAGTTTATGGACCCTCTTAAGGGTCCACAGATTCCAGGTTAGTTAATAACTACTGATCACACAAAAAAATTTGGCCCAAGGAAATACTTACTTGTCAATGTAGGTCAGTGATATCAATAGAAACAGGGGCCACACTAAACCATTCATAAAGATCCAGGAGGCAAATATTGACTTAGAAAATCACATGTTAATCTTATCTATATTTGATTGTGATCTTAGTTATTTTGTTAAATATTTCCCAATTTTATTTTAATATGGTTTGGTCACACAGGAAGTGTTGTAAGCCCTGTGTTTTTGCCTATGTGTTTCATCTTTCTGATGTAGTAAACTCCTGATGGAACATGGCTTCCAGGTTTAGTGATGCTATTCTTCCTGCTTCATTTTGCAGCTTCATTGATTAAAGGACCATTGTCTTTTTAATAAAATGATAAAACTAAAGCACCTACTATGTGCTAAGCAGTATGCTATGTTCTAGGGAGTGAGAGACTGTGAATGAGATAATTTCTGCACTCAAATAGCTTACTTTAACTGGGGAAGTAGTCTGTTCAGAGATAAATATAGAATATGTGAAAAATAAACATAAGGTGGTTGGGTGGGGACAGGAGAGGATGGCTTCCCAGCAACTGAGGGAATCAGGAAAGGTCTTTGAAAGGGGGGCAGACTCTAAGCTGAGCCTTACAGGCATCCAAAAGGTAGAAGTGGGAGGGGAGAGCATTCTAGCTTTGAGAGACCACCTATGCAAAGCACATAGAGGGGAAAGAAGAGTCACATATGGAGAAGATCGAGTTGGTCTGTTTCACTGGAACTTTGAACACAAACTATAATCAGCCTGGGAAAATAGACTGGATTCAAATACAAAAGTTCATGTGCTAAACAAAGGAATTCATATTTTTAATTTGAGGCATTAGGGAACCTTTGAAAGTGTCTCTGTTTTATTTGAGTATACTTCTGAAAACTTTTTGGATACATAGGACTGAGATTCTATGTGACCCTCATATCTATAATTGATGGGGAAAATGTTTTTAATTGTCTTTGTAAAGCATATTGATTTTTTAAATGGATGCCTGAATTGATTTCTCTTTATGTTCCTTTTAGTGGCCAAGGATGTCAACATTTTTTTTGATGATTTAGAAGCTGTCAATAGTCCTTGCAAAGATGATGATTCTCTCCTTCACCCCGGTAACTTGACCAGTACTTCAGATGATGCGAGTAGATTGGAAGCTGTGGGAGAGGTAAGACTTAGTAGCATTATAAAATGTAATTCTTGCTGTTGCGCCCAATGGAACATGCTACCTTCCATACCTTAGTAAAAGATGAAAATGTATTTCCTAGTGTATAGTACATGCTGTGCCTATAGACTTTTGATCAATTAGAATGTCCTGGGAGAATATTGAATTCATTTGAGAGTAAATAATATTTTATTTGTGAATTAGTGGGGTTTTTTTGTTTTTCATTTTAATCAACTCTTTTTCCTTCCTTTTTTAAACCTTACCTTCATTTCCAAATATATACTCTTCCCCCTTCCCTCATCACCACCATTGAAGCCACTTTTGTTCTAAAGAAAAATATTTAAGTAAGATTGACAAAACACCTGTAACTGATAGCACATGGTGCTTTCTGCATCTGTCACTGCCTGCATCTTCTTCTCTGGAACAAAAATTATTTACTGTAATGAACCTCAGTTCATTTTTGTGACCATCCTTGTAGCCATTTCTTCTCTTGTTTACCTTGCTCTTCATCAATTAATGAAAGTCTTCTAACACTTCTCTGACTATCTGACAATAATAATAGTAATACTTATTGTTTCTTGCAATGCAATATTCCATTTCCTTCACATATCACAATTGGTCCAGCCATTCCCCAATAGATGAACATTCATGTTATAATTGTATGTTTTTGCCACTCAGAGATGCATTATGAGTATTTTCTTTTATAAGGAAACCTGTCTCTCTGTCACTGGTCTCCTTGAAGTAAATGCCTAATAATATGGTGATTGTATCAAAAGGTATGAATGTCTGAACCATTTTCTTGCATAATTCCAAATTGTTTTCCAGAAGTGTCATGAATAAATTCATAATTCCAACAAGTTTATTAGTGTTCTTTGTTTTTAAAAACTGCTTATTTACTTTCCAGTCATAATTTACATACTATTTATGATCATGAAAACACTTTAAAAATGCTTTTCAAAGAATAAATGCACAGACCTCTTCCCAAATAACCAGTCAATCAATTATGGAGAAGCAGTGTAGTATAATAGTTAGTGAACTGGGTTTAAAGTCAAAGAACCTGACTTCATATTCTAGGCATATGAGTCAATTAATTAACCTATTAACAAGCATTTGTTAACTGCTTACTATATGCCAAATACTGCAAATTCTGGGAACACAACAACAGAAGTGAAACAGTTCCCTCCCCTCAACAAATTTATGTTCTAATTAGAAAGACTTACTAATTGTATGATCTAGTAAGTTTAAATTCTACTTTTCAATTGTGTGATGTTTACCCAGTCACTTTGATTTTGGAAGCCTAAATTGCTGAATGAAGAGGTTGGACTAAGAGACCTCTAAAGATGCTTCCATTTCTCTCTCTTATAATACGATGGAAAGAACCTTTTAGTGGGAATATAGTCAATTTGTCCCATTCCCACCCACTAAAATCTAATTAATATGAAAAAATATTTTTAAAATGGGTGTTTATTGATTGACCATTTGAGTGTTCATTGAAGTAATCTCTACCAGAATAGAATATTTGAAAGTCTTCAACTTCCTTAGTACTATTCCATATCCCAAGAAAAATGCTTTGCATATGTTACTGTTGTTGTTCAGTTGTGTTTGACTCTTTTTTTTTATATTTATTTTTTTTATTCATTTTTCCAAATTATCCCCTCCCTCCCTCCACTCCCTCCCCCCGATGACAGCCAATCCCATACATTTTACATGTGTTACAATATAACCTAGATACAATATATGTGTGTAAATACCATTTTCTTGATGCACATTAAGTATTAGCTTCCGAAGGTATAAGTAACCTGGGTAGATAGACAGTAGTGCTAACAATTTACATTCGCTTCCCAGTGTTCCTTCTCTGGGTATAGTTATTTCTGTCCATCATTGATCAAATGGAAGTGAGTTGGATCTTCTTTATGTTGAAGATATCCACTTCCATCAGAATACATCTTCATACAGCATTGAAGTGTACAGCGATCTTCTGGTTCTGCTCATTTCACTCAGCATCAGTTGATGTAAGTCTCTCCAGGCCTCTCTGTATTCCTCCTGCTGGTCATTTCTTACAGAGCAATAATATTCCATAACCTTTATATACCACAATTTACCCGTGTTTGACTCTTTATGACCCCTTTGGGTTTTTTTCTTGGCAAAGATACCGGAGTGGCTTGCCTTTTCTTCTCCAGCTCATTTTACTTATGGAGAAACTAAGGCAAACAGGGTTAAGTGACTTGCCCAGGGTCACACAGCTGTAAGTACTGGAGACCTACTTTGAACTCAGGTCTTCTGACTCCAGAGTTAATGCTCTATCCACTGCACCACCTAGCTTTGCATATAACTCATCCTCAATAATTATTATCTTAAAGCTACCTATATTTCCATGTGCCTCTGCAATCCAGAAAATCATTGCAATTACTGTGTGGATTAGTTCCATCTGTCTAATGTCGTTTTGACAAAATAAATATTAGCTCAGGGGTATGCTTCATTATCAGATTTTGTTTCTGTGAAGTTGTCATATACCACTGTAGTGAATACATGCAATGAGTGTAAGTAATGGACAGTCAGTAGAACACTCATCTCACATGACTTTATTATTTTCCTCCTTCAAAATTGAGATTATCAAGTATGCATGTAACTAACAGATTATGCTCTTTTGTCTTCCACCACTTTCTTTTTTTCACTCTTACCTCAAAAATAAGCAAATACATATAACCTGTTGGTAGAAATATGGGTTTATCCAACAATTCTGGAAAACAGGAATTATTTAAGAAAAATCACTCATTTGCTCATCTTTTTTGATCCAACAATTATGCCATTGAGCATATAGTCCAAGGAAGTGAATGATGGAAGGAAATTTTCTCTAGATTCTTATTCTAAGTTCTTCTCTTACTGTTGAATAAAAATGCTGAAATCCATCTTTTAAAGTTCTTACAAATGTTTTTAATTCTATTCTTCTCACCATGGTGTTGAAATTGGAGACAGGAAGCTCCAGATTTGAATCCTTTCTCACATGTAAGAACTCAATGAGTTCCTGTACTTAATAAGCAAGATATTTACCAAACATTGCCGCTACCAAAGCAAAACTGAAGTACTCTTTATCTCCTGTGAAGACTACATTCTACCAGTTCTCTTGAAATAGACAGTTCACTTAATAGCTCCAACTTTAGTTTCTTCCTCTGTGCCCTGGGGATGATATATTTGGAAGATATACCTTGCCAGGCTGTTTTGTGGAGCATGTCAGTAAACATTTATTAAGTACCTGTTGTGTGCCTAGAACTGGGCTAGACTCTAAAGATACTAAGAGAAACACTGAATCAGTTCCTGTCCTCAATGATCTTACATTAATGCATATAGTATAATGCATATACACTTTAGAGACCTCCATAAATGTCATTTATTGTATTTTTATTGTTGATTTTTTTCTTGTAAGCTTTTTAAAGAAATATTTTGTTTTTCCAAATTCATGCAAAGATAGTTTTCAACATTCACCTTGGCAAAATCTTGTCTTCCAAATTTTGCTCCCTCTCTCCCTCCTTCCCCTAGCAAGCAATCCAATATAGGTTAAACATATACAGTTCTTCTACACATATTTCCATATAAATTGTGTTAAACAAGAAAAGTCAGATCAAATGGGGAAAAATAAGAAAGAAAAAAATAATCGAGCAAAAAAAAAACCTATTGTATTTGATTATCACTTTGGAATTCTCTTTATTAAGGCTTAAACCATGGTGGGGTTTTCCTAGCTAATATGTAACAACTCACATTTTTGAAATTTAAATCCAAATTCCATGAAAACACATTTTCAAGCCCAAAGTCTTGCTTTATTTTGTTATCATTTTTTTATACCTCCTAGCACTTAGCCAGTGTAAGGATCTGGCTTGTCATTACCTTATTAAAAGGAACACCCTGATGAGGAAAAGTTCATCTAGCGATGTAGGTCAGTACCTTCTATGCAATTTCTAATTGAAAGGGATTACATATAAAGACTGGTCAAGTGACATGCCCAAGTTGATACAGTTGCCATCATGTCAAAGGCCAGACCGGAATACAGGTCTTCTAGGCTTTGAAGATGTTTTTTGTCCACTAAACTATGCCCCCTTGTATATGGATGGTGCTTAATAAATGCTTACTTAGAGAAGAACATATCCACTTTTAGTAGATTGCCCTGTATCTATTACCCAAAATAGCTAGTGAGCATTTATTATTGGCTGAAAAAAACATTTTAAAAAGAAAACTTTAAAAATGAATAGTAAAAATCATTAAGATTTGCCTTGAGTAATGATTGATTGAGGGTTCCTAGCCAGTGTGTATCAGAAATCTGAGTTGCTCCTAATTTCAAGGCCAGTTCTTTATCCCCTAGGCCACACTACATCTATGTCCAAATGAGAATTTCCTCTCAAACTTACCTAACAAATGACTCTTGCTTAGAGACCCTGTGACTTCTCCGGGAAGGGGGATTTTTGCTTGTGATGTGTACAAAAGGACAGTTTTAATAACTCTCCTGAATACCTGGTATGCTTATCTCCTTCATGAATAATTTTTGGTTTTGAGTTATTTTTTATTTTCTATTTGAGGGTTTTGGGGGGGCAGGGGAAGAGTCAATCAGGATTAAGTGACTTGACCAGGGTGACACAACCAGTAAGTATCAAGTATCTGAGTCCAAATTTGAATTCAGGTCCTTCTTCCTCCAGGATTAGTGCACTATCTACTGCATCATCTAGCTTCCCCCTATTTATAACTTTAGAAAATCACTTGTTCTCTGCTGCCAAATGCTAAATCCCATGATCCTGCTTAGCTCAACTTGCCAGAGATAAAGGTGAGCATTATAATAATAATAACAATATAGTGCATACTACGTGCCAGACCACTTTATAGTTATTGTCTCATTTGATCCTAACAACTTTGGGAGGTAGGTACTTTTATTATCCCATTTTACAGAGGAAGAAACTGAGGCAAACAGAAGTGATTTGCTGAGAGTCGCTAGCTAGTAATATCTGAGGTTGGGGCTGAAGTCACATTTTCCTAGCACAGAGCCCTATCCACTGCCCCATCCAGCTGTCCCATCCTTCATTCTCATGTAATGTTTGATGATTCAAAGGGAAATAAGCAGAACCTGGAGAACCACCCTTGCCATGCCAACAGTAAAGTAAATGGAAACAACCCTGTGAGACAGTCCAACTCTGGTTCCAACGATCTGTCTCCGTGCCAGATCTCAAACAGAAAACTCGCCTCCTTCCTCTGAAATTTGATGAGGGTGAATCCAGTTCAGAGATGCTGCCTTCAAAGCCCTGCCCACGTGCCATCTGCTCCTCACAAGTGGAAGCTGATGCTCCCCTGGAATTGGTCCTGGCACTTCAGTGTCCCCTTTGTACTCTTCATATTCCAATCTCAGTTATAAAGAGGTGGGGGGCTGTGGATGTGAAATGGTATGTAAGGTGCACCATGAGTTGTTCCTTTGTTGGACTTTGCGTGGCTACTGTTATTTGTTACAAGAATGAGTCTCGTGGACGGACTCATTTATAATAAGGGCCCCTATGTCAGGAAATGACTATATTGTGAAAACAAAAGACATTGGCAAAACTTTAAAATAAAAAACTATCTCTCTGAGAAATTTGATTGTAATCTGCCAAACTTTCAGTAGCATCCCGTTTTGGGTTTTGTCATGAATGAACTTCAGAAGCCAGAAAAAATTGTTCTGATCGTTTCCAGTTGTTACACAGAGTCACAGGCATGTATATATGCTCAGGGTATACCGTGTACCTGTATGTAAATGGCTTGCATATGCATAAATGTATAAAGCTACACAGAAATGTCTACATGTGGGTAGAAATTGGGAGAAAAACCTTCATTTTCCATGTGCCAAGTACTGTGCCTTTAAGCTACAGTGATGTAGAGAAGAATAATGGTCTTTGCTGTCCAGGAGCTGACATTCTAATTGTGGGAAGCCACACTATAGGAGAGCTCAGCTGCAGGGTGGACAGCAAGTCCCAGGGTTCTTTAGGGTATTTGTATTGGGACAGGGAAGGATGTGGTGAGTGTGTGCTTTATTTATTTTTACTTATTTACTTAACCCCTGCCTAACTTCTCACACATGTTGAGTCTCAGTCTTTGTTCTTAAATGGATTCCTTTTTTTTTTCCTATGCAGGTAGCCCCAGAAAAAAACAGATCCAATGGGCTTTATTTTAGAGATGGAAAATGTCGGATTGACTACATCCTTGTGTACAGGAAAACCAACCCCCAGACTGAAAAAAGGGAAGTGTTTGAAAGAAATATTAGAGCAGAAGGCTTGCAAATGGAGAAGGAGGTAAGCATTTGAATAAAAATGTGTAAGATATACATATAGTCCTCCAGAAGATAAGAAATGTTTAAAATGAAGATACCCATTTATTGTTAACTGCTTCATTTGACTATACTTTACCAGTTTAGAGTGCTCAGAATCATGACACCAGGCAAAGATTGTCGTGTTTGGAGTCAAAGGAGCTACGTTCAAATCTTGTCTCTCCAACTTCCAACCTGTGTAACCTTGGACGTGTCCCTGAGCCTCCATTTCCTCATCAATACAATGGGAGGGCTGGACCATCTCATGTCACCTCCAGCCCTGGATTTATAATCTCGTGAAATGCATTTTGGTAATGTGGCATTGTCTATCGACTCTACCTCTGTGGTCTTTTCCATGACAAGAGTCAGTCAAAGTGGACTGCTCCAGTTCCATGGAGGTGGTTATTTATCCAGGCTTGGTCTCTGGTGTTTGCACAAATGGCAAGGAGCTAGTAGCATACAGTGAAATAGCTCTCCTTAGCTTCCTACCTGTGAGTCCTCCATCTTTGGACTAGTGTAGCTCACAGCTCTTAACTAGGGCGGAATTACTGGAGTTTTAGGTACTAAAGCATGCTTCCTTCTAGAATGTGGGTTCTTATTCTCAGGTATACAAATTTGTGTTTTAAAGAATATTTTCATAAATGTATTTCAGCATGATTGGTTTCCTTTGTAATCCTAAGCGTTTTACTTTATGCATTTAAAAATGTCATTTTGAGAAAAAATCCTTATATTTTGCTAGACTATCCAAATAGTGATGAGAAAACTTAAGAACCCTTATTCCAAAGCTTGTCTTCTAGCCTATCACCTCTGAGCTTCATCCAAGCCGCTTTCCAAAGACTTCATAATTTGCCAAGTCAAGGATACCACCCTTAGGTTCCTACTGTGCTAATTTCCATTGCAGGATCCATCTTCCCTGACCACCACTCTTCTCTGCCTGTTCCTCTTACAGAGATTGAAGGATAGGGTCAAGAACTACTGGGAGTGCATCCTGAGCCCTCTGAGAGAGGGAGGGTGGGAGGCAGTGTAGTACAGTGGACACATCAGTGAATTCCCAGCCAGAGCATTTGGCTCTAAATCTTACCTTTATCCGTTTCTACCTGTACAGCCTTGAGCCAGCCTCAGTTTCCTCATTTATCAAATGCGGGTGTTATACTAGCAGCTTCTAAAATCCTTTCTAACTCTAAATCTGTAATCCAGGCCCTTTACATGACTGTCCTTTTTTGCTGGCTCTCCCCCTGATAATCTTCCTAAAGCACAAAGTTTTTGGTTTTACCTTTGTTAATGTTGGCTGCTTTGGGGATGGGAGACTTCATCTTTGTCCCATAAATGGATACATCCTACTCAAAGCAACAGAAGGGATCTTGGGAGCCTTTGGGCAAACTTGGATTTTGGCCAGGTTGAAGGAAGAGCCTTAGTAGAATTATCCAAGATTTGTTTTTCCTGACGTGGACACACATTGATATTTCTAAAAACAAGAGACTTGAGTCTGAAAGTTTTCCAAGAAGAAAATGATGTAACTCAGAGAATTTGGATATTGGATATTGTGGACATTGGTGGCCTTTGGGAAAAGATAATTCTTTCTCGAAGAATCATCGATCTAAAGTTTGAAGGTACTCTACAAGTCATATGGTTCATTTTACAGATGAGGAAACTGAGGCTTGAGGAGATTGAAGTGACTTGTCCAAAGTCAGAAAAGTAAGGTCACAGGCTGTTTTTTTTCCCATTTGATGGCCTTTCCCCTTAATCTATGATCATTGCTTCAAAAAGGAAAACTCCTTGAACTGAAATCTATCATTTTTCAATTGACATAAGCTACAGGAAATCTTTTGTTATCCCATTGATTAATCCCTGCTAAATCTTGCTTTTGAGTTTTTGAAATTATTCCTCCTCTTCTTGGCTAACATATTTTTGTTTGTGTTTCACACTCCTCATCTTCTCCTCCCTCTTCTATTTTCCTGAGTTTTCACATTGAAGAGCAACAACAACAACAAAGAATGTAACTCATCTCAAGTCTTGGAAATGACTAATCATTGCCTCCCTCTGTTCCTTTCTGAATCAAAAGATCATGATTTCTGTTTTAATGAAATGGCCTTTTCTAGATCCACAAAAGATTTGTATTCTGAGGACCAGGAGTTAGCCGGATGTTGAATATTTCATCATGCAACTGCACTCTTCAGACATAGGGGCTCCCTGGAGGTTTCATAAGCTTTGTTTTGTGACTTACCAGGTAAAGCTGGGTGAATCTCATGCTTCCTGAATAAAGTATGCTGTTAAAAACCGTGATGAATTCAGAGTCAAATCTCAGGGGTATGCTACTAAATATTTTTTCTTTTTAAAAATTTTTATTATTTATTTTAACCTTTTCTTTTTAAATTTTGAGTTCCAGATTCTCTCTTTCCCTCCCACCTCTCCCCAGCTACTAAGATGGCAAACAATATTATCAAATATCCATGTGAAATCATGCAAAACATTCCAATTACAAAAAAAAAGCTGTGTGTTTATATATGTGTATTATGTATGTGTGTGTATTGTGTGTGTGTGTATATATATATGTACCCACATACACCTACAGTGGGAAATTATACTTCACTTTTTACTCAGAATTTATCAGTTTCTCTCTGGAAGTGGCTAGCCTTTTTTAAAAATTATGTATCCTTTGGGATTGTATTGATCAGAATATCCAAATGTTTTGTCATCAGTTATCATTATGATCCTGCTTTTATTTTGTACAATGATCTCCTGGTTCTTTTGACTTCCCTTTGCCTAAGTTCACAGAGGTTTTGCCATATTTTTCTAAAAGCACCCCCCCTTTATTTCTTATACCAAAAAAGATGTACTCTCACAATTATATGCCATAGTTTGTTCAGCCATTCCCTACTGGATGAACATCTTCTCAATTTCTAGTTCTCTGCCACCACAAAAAGATTTGCTATAAACATTTTTGTGCATTTAAGTCCTTTTTTTCTTTCTCTTTGATTTCTTTAACGTATAGACTTCCATTAAAGGATCTTTGTACAATTTTATAATCCTTTGGACATAGTTCCAAATTGTTCTCTGGAATGATTGGGCCCATTCACAACTCTACAAACAGCTTAGTAAATTGCCTATTTTCTCTTTAGGTATGAATTGATACCTCAGAGTTATTTTAAGTTGCATTTCTCTAATCAATAGTGCTTTAGATCATTTTTTCAATATTTATGGTCATAAATATAGAGATATGTAGTCATAAATTGCTTTGATTTTTTTTCTTCTGATACCTGCCTGTTCTTATCTCTTGACCTTTTACCAACTGAGAAATAGCTCTTAGTTTTATATATTGGACTTAATTTTATAAATTGGATTCTCTTTAAACTTGAGAAATGAGGCTGTTGTAAGAGAAACTTAAATTGTTTTTGTTACTTCAATGTCTAGGGGATCTTTTTACAAAATGTAGTTTCCCTGATTATCTCTTTTAATTAGAGATGTTTTTGTTTTTATTCTGAGATTATAATTGCATTGCTTCAGCTGAAGTATAATAGGTTCTTCTCCAGATAACTCTGTGTGTATCTTTCTGCTTCAAGTGTGTCTCTTGTAAACAATATATTGTCAGATTCTAGTTTCTAATCCATTCTGCTCTCTGCTTTTTTTTTTTTAATGGCTTAGCTCATTTCATTGATATTCACAGTTATTACTGTGCATTTCCCTCCATCCTGTTTTCTTTGATTTATCTTTCTTTTTTCTTTTGTTCATCCTGTCCCTTCTCAAGTTTTTTTTTTTTTTTCCTGACCACTGCTTCCTTTACTCTGCTCTTGTTTTTATCACTCCTCCCATATATCTCTTATTTCTTTCCCCTCGTATTTCTGTTCTAGGTAAGATAGATTTTATGTGTGTATGCATTTTCCCCTTCCACTTTATAAAAGTTCTTCTTTGCACATTTCTTTTATGTGAGAAAATTTTCACCGTTCTGTCTTTCCTTTCCTCTCTCACCCTTTCATTTGTGTGTGTGTGTGTGTGTGTGTGTGTGTGTGTGTGTGTATGAGAGAGAGAGAGAGAGAGAGAGAGAGAGAGAGAGAGAGAGAGAGAGAGAGAGAGAGAGAGAATTATCTCCAATGTAATCCTCTATATAGACACCTTCTAACTGTCCAAGTAATCAAAAAAGTTTAGGAGTTATGTGTATCATCTTCCCATAAATGAATGTACAACAACAGCTCAATGTTATTGAATCTCTTATGACTACTTTTTCAAGATTACCTTTTATGCTTCCCTTGAACCTTCTGTTTGAACATTAGATTTTCTATTTAGCCTTGTTCTTTATTTCAGGAATGCTTGAAAGCCCTCTGTTTCATTAAACATCCTTTTTTTTTCAATTTTTCTTAGAAGTTATTCTGATTGTAGCTCCTTTGCCTTCCAAAAGACCATATTCTAAGCCCTTTAACATGGAAGCTACTAAAACCTTGTGTGATCCTAACTGTGGCTCCCTGATATTTGAATTGTTTCTTTCTGGCTGCTTCAGTATTTCTTCGGTGAAACATTATGCACAGTGACAAGAAGATTATGCCATGATCAATTCTGATGGATGTGGTTCTTGTCATTAGTGTGTTGATTCAGGCCAGTTCCAATGGACTTGAGATGGAAAGAGCCATCTGCATCCAGAGAGAGTACTTGTGGGGACTGAATGTGGATCATAACATAGTTTTTTCACCTTTTTTGTTGTTGTCTGCTTGAATTTTGGGTTTTTGATCTGATTTTTCTTGTGAAGCATGATAATTATGGAAATATGTATAGAATTACACACATTATATATATGTATATATATATATATGTATATATATATATATATATATATATATATATATATATATATATATATATATATATATATATTTCGGTTTACTTGCTGTCTAGGGGAGGAGGTGGGGAGAAGGGAGAGAAAATTTGGAACAAAGTTTTGCCGAAAATATCTATCTTTGCATATTTTTGAAAATAAAAAGATATTATTTTAAATATATACATATATAATTCCTTTGGAATTTTGCTATGATATTCCCAAGAGTTTTCATTTTCTTATTTCTTTCAGTAGGTAATCACTAGATTCTTACTATTTCTATTTTATCCTTTAGTTCCAAGATCTCAGAGCAACTTTCCTTGATAATTATTTGAAACATCATGTCTAGGCTGTTGTGCCCGCTTTACTGCCCTGGATATCTTAGAAGCAGCTGGAGTCAGGATAAGCAAAAGTCTTTATTCTTGGTCTTTTGGGTCAGGGGATTAGATATAGGAATCTCCACACCCTCCTTTCTCTCTCTCCACTGCCAAAGAATGATCCTGCTTGTCCTACTCCACCCTCTGATCTCTCTCTTTCCCTTCTTTGTCCATACCCACCAATCCAGCCAGCACAGAATAGTTGGGGAGGGTCATTCTCCAAGCATATGTTAATAGAGAATTGTCCAATTGGTAATTAGCCTTAAGTGGTAGGTTATCTTATGTTAAGTGCATCTGCTCAGTTCTAGCCCTTTACATAGGCTTTTTTAAAAATCTAAGCTTTCAAGTAGTCCAGTAATTCTTAAATTGATCTTTTTATGTATTTCCAGGTCAGTTGTTTTTCTGATGAGATATTTCACATTTTCTTATATTATTCACTTTTTTTTTGTTATTTATTTATTTTTTAATATTTCATGGAATCATTAGCTTCCATTTGTCTAATTCTAATTTTTAAGGATTTTTTTCTATGAGTTTTTGTACCTGCTTTTCCATTTGGCCAGTTCTGCTTTTTAAGATTTTTTTTTTCTTCAGTGGTGTTATTTTTTTCAGTATTTTTTGTGCCTCTTTTACAAAGATGTTAATTCTCTTTTCATAATTTTCTTCTATCATTTCTTTTTCCAAATTTTTCTTCTACTGCTCTTTAAGTCTTTCAGGAATTCTTATTGTGCTTTGATCTAATTAGCAATTTTTTCTTTAAGGCTTTTCTTGTAAATGTTTTCACATTATTTATGTCTTGGTTTTCCCTCCCATTGAAGTAGCTTTGTATGATCCAGTTTTTATTGCTGTTATTGTTCATTCATTTTTCCAACTTATTTCTTGACTTCAAACTTTGTTAAAGATGGACTCTGCTCATTCTGGTAGTGGGTAGGCACTGTCCCAAAGTTCAAGATTTTTCCATGCTGCTGTTTTTAGAGTTAATTCTGAGGGTCTGCAAGTTTTCAGTCCTTTCCAACATGATGTGATTCAGAGAGAGTAGTAGTCACTGCTCTCCTGCATTCAGAAGTACTAGCAGTCCTCTGGGCCCTAAAATTGCATATTAATAATAAAGGTGCCAGTCAGCATCCGTGCACAAAGGGCTCCTTTTTGAACCTTTGTCTTACTCTCTTACAATCTCTGGACTGACAGTTTCCGAAGATGCTGCTGCTGCTATTCCCAGTTGCCCAGCCATCTATAAGGCTCACCATTAATGATCCTGCTATATTCCCAGCCAGCCTATACCCTAGTATCACAGGGTATCTCTTATGCCCACCTCCTGGGTTTTTTAAGGGTGGAAAATTCTGACTTTTGTTGACTCTATCATTTTAAAATTTGTTTTTAGGAATTGTTTTAAAATTGTTTGGAGATGAATATTGGGAGAAGTAGTCATGGTTTCCACCTCTGTATTAGATGTGCTAAATCTAATAAATCTAATAAAAATCTAATAAATACTAAATCAGCTCTTTGGGGATAGGGGAGTTACATTTTTAAATATAATTTATGCTATTAACATTTGTCTATCACTTTCTTAAATCTAGACAATCAACAAAACATTAAATCATATTTCTGATTATAGGATTTAAAGGTTTCCAAAGTGCTAATGCTCATGGTGGGTCTCATGAGCCATATGATGTAGTTCCAGCACCTCCCTATAATCAGCCCTTCAAAGACTTTATAATGCAGCTGCTGTGCCTGCAAGTAAGGAAATTAATATGGAATGTAAGCATCTTAAATTTAGAGTTGTAAGGATAATCCAATCCATATTTATGGCAACAACTACTCAATGGTAAATGCTATGCTATCCTATTATATTATGGTTTAATCAACTACTCATTAAGCATTTATTAAGTGACTCCTGTATGTGAGGCACTTGGGAAACAAATACAAAAACTGAAACAATCCCTATTCTCAAAGAGTTTCCATAAACACATGTATGCATATTAAAGAATGAATATATAAAATAAAAACAAAGTAGGCCGCAGCAATTGAGAGAATAATAAAAGGATTCAGGTAGAAAGTGGTACTTGAGCTGCATCTCTAATGAAGAGGATTGTATGAGTCAGATGAAGAGAGGGAAAGACAATGAAAAGTCTGGGAAATATAGATGGAAATGAGGGTGGGGCCACAAATCAGTCAATGAATGAACAAATATTTATTAAACACCATTATGCACCAGTCACTTTATTCATACTTAAGGCTATTAAAAATACATACAAATGGTAAAACAAATTATACTCCCTGTAAGCTTACATTTAATTATCAATACCTGTTAATACTTCATACTATGATATTCCAACAACTTTTTTGCATATTTTTATTACTTTAGAGAGTAAAGTATCTATTGGCATGCCATCAGCTGAATGAGGAGTGCTACTTAGTTGTGCTCCAAGTCTGCAAACCTTTCTTAAATACCTACTGCGTGCAATTCGACGGAAGCAGTGTGGCCAGCCTTGGGTTTGGGATTCAGATGTACTCTTTATTCATGTACACTGGCTTCCTTACTCTAGAGAAGGCATTTCACCCCTCAATGGTCCAGGCTCTAGGATGAAAAGTTATAGATGAATTGCTGTTATATTATTAAAGGGAATTTTCAGGAGTTCCTTGCATTAAACAGACCCCCCAAAATGTACAAGACAAGATGGAAGATAAAGATAAAAAGATCAAAAAAGAAAAATCAGCCCTTACCTTCAAGGAAATTAGACTATTGGAGGGGGATAAATGTGGACAAATACAATATATACCTAGTGCTTCAGGTGGGAGAAATTATTAAGTACTTTAGGACAAGAGGGAAAGTAGGGAAGATAAAGAGCAGCATTGTGTGAAAGGTGGCTTCTAAGCTGAGTTTTGTAGGAAGCTAGGGATGCTTTGTTTGTTACTTTATAAGCTAGAAATAGAGCAAACAAAAACATCAACCTGGTCAGCTCCCAGCCTTTAGCCTTTCTGGTGGCTTCCAGCCTCTTCAGGTAGAAAAACCCCTTTTTAACATCCCTAGATTCCATAAGCACAAGGCTTCCTTTTATGCATGGCCCATATAGGCACATACACATAAACACATGAATACCATCGCTATTAATATTCATTGATTTTGAAAACACAGACTGTTAAAAACCTACTAAAAGGTCACTTCATTAACAAATTAGAACAAGGAAGAGATTGCCTCTCAGATCCTTGGATAGGAAAAGAGTTCCTGACCGACAAGACACAGGTTCACAGAAGGTAGACATTCTTGATTACACTTTAAAAATAAATAAATAAATGAAACATTTGTTCAAGTAAAACTAGTGTAGGTAAGGAATTCAGTAGAACTTTTAAATAAATGAGTTTATTTTATCCATTAATTGCTATGTCTATATAGATATATGATTTATAGTATATATGATACTTAATATATATTAAGTGATATATATTTAATATATATTAAAATGCTGTTAATAGCATCTATATATACTTAGGAAAAGGCAAAAAAAGTGGAATCTTATTTATTTAGACTGAATCATTTAATGAAATAACTAGTATGCATATGAATGCATTTCTTCTCTGGGTTTCCAGGAGTCCAAAGACCCACAACTAGAGAAATATTTCCCCCCCCCCCCAGAACATTACCTTGGTGTTTAAAATCACATTAATGCCTGTGAAACAGTGGGGGAAAAAACCTTTGATTCTTGAATCAAAGGACCCAAGGTGTAAATACCGAATGTCCATTGTCTCTATAATCTTGAATCATTCACTTTCCTACTCCTCCCAGTCAGTCCTCAGTTTCCTCATTTGTAAAATGAGTGGATTGGGTTAGATGGTTTTTTAGTTATGAGATTCTGTGATTGTACACAGGAAAGTAGCATTGCAAAGTAAAAAGAATACCATCCTTGAAGAGAGAGGACTTGGGTTCAGATCTTACCCTGACACTATTTGTGTGATCTTAGGCAAATTACCTTCTGTGGATCCCCATTCCCTCATCTGGGGTATATACCGTTTCCAGCTCTAGATCTGAGCCTATAGTCCTAAATCATCATATAAAAAGAATTTTAAAGAGTTTGAAGAATCTTTGGTTCCGTCGCAGACCTACAATTACTTTTTAAAAATTTTAAATGCATTTAGCCTCATAACATTACAAATATTTCTAACATGACCATTGTGAGCTGGTCATGTTTGTTATTGGTATAAAGTATTGAAGCACTGAAAGGCTGGATTTTTCTCTGTGTTTAATATTATATCACTGAAATTATTCATGGTGTGCTATGGCTACCAACCTTAATTTTTCATTAATATGATAATAACATTTAAAGTCTGTGTCCCATTCTTGAGATTAATGGAGATACATGGACATATTTTGTAGCCATTTTATTAACAAGAAACCAAGTTTAATTTACTCTTGTTTCAAAATAATGATCCAACCATATCTCTGGAAGTAAGGGCTAGAATTTTAACTGGATTCATATGGTTTCTTTATCAAATTATTGGGGCCTGCAAACATTTGATACCAGCTGGTGGTTGTTATCTGCAAATGGCTAAGTTGGACCTATAGGGAAATGCAGTTTTTTTCTTTTTTTAAGCTTTTTTATTTTTAAAACATATGCATGTTTTCAACATTGACCCTTGCAAAGCCTTTTGATCCAAATTTTTTCCCTTTCCTTCCTCCCACCCCCTTCCCCTAGACAGCAAGTAATACAATATGTGTTAAACATATGCAATTCTATTTATATTTCCACAATTATCATATTGCACAAAGAATCAGATCAAAAAGGGAAAAAATGAGAAAGAAAACAAAATGCAAGCTAACAACAAAAAGTGAAAATACTATATTGTGATCTACTCAGTTCCTACAATCCTTTCTTTGAATAGAGATGACTCTCTCCATCATAAAACTATTAGAACTGGCCTGAATCACCTCATTGTTGAAAAGAATTACATCAATCAGAATTGATCATCATATAATCTTGTTGTGTCTGTATACAGTGATCCTCCTGATTCAGTTCATTTCACTTAACATCAGTTCATGTCAGTCTCTCCAGGCCTATCTAAAAATCATCTTTCTGATAATTTCTCTTACAGCAATAATATTCCATAACATTCATATACTTATTCAGCCATTCCCCAACTAATGAGCAGTCACTCAATGTCCAGTTTCTTGCCACTACAAAAAGGGCTGCCACAAACATGTGGGTCCCTTTCCCTCCTTTAAGATCTCTTTAGGATTATAAACCCAGTAGAAACACTGCTGGGTCAAAGGGTATGCACAGTTTGATAGCCCTTTGAGCATAGTTCCAAATTGCTTTCCAGAATATTTGTGTCGAGGTTGGAAAGAGACTCCCAAAGTTTGGGGTCACAGACTAGTGTCTCAAGGTATCTCAAAAGAATTTGCAGGTTTGAACCCCTTTCCTAGTCAAGGGGCAAAGTTTATTGGAATTGTAATGCTGATTGTGATGGGGGATGAGGTCCCTTTAAGATTCCTTTCTGATTTCCAACCCCCCCCCCTCATGGCTGAAGAAGCTAGGATCTTTTGATTCACAAATCCTGGTCAAAAAGCACCTTTTTGAATTCCAATGATATCTGGGCTTTCCCAGCCCCCACCAGATCTGAGCTAACTTGGGTTTTCCCAGCCCCCCACTATCTGCTCAGGTTTCCCAACCCCCACAAACAGTTTCTTCCTTGTCTGAAAACCCATTGAATTCTATTCAATGCTGACCCTGGCTGAAAACCAGCCGGAGCCTGAGACTCCACCCACCTTCAAGATCATAAAAAGGAAACTCTGGAGTCCACTCGTTGCAGAGGTCCCAAACATGGCATACTTACTCTGGTCATGTCAAGGATTTCTGCCCACCAGAGCCACTCTGGTTTTCCTATCTTTTAATCTTACTTCCAAACTCTACAATAAACCTTTTTTTTTTAAATTAATCTAGGTTTTTGGACCTATAAATTTCTTTACAGGGGACTCTGCGCCATCACTAGACTTCATATAATTATGTATCCTTGCAGCAAACCAAAAGGGGTTCCCCCTTTTCTAACTCTCATCAATTGAAATGGTCTAAACTCCAGAAGAGATTAGCAAGGAACTGAAAGAAAAGAGATAGATTATAGGACAGAGTTGGACCAGAGCTTCATATTAATTACTTATTTGCTAATTTTATGGCTTTAAGGGTAGGTTTGAGGAATGATCTCACAATAGGATTAGGAGTGTGGGCCTGAAAGAGACTTCAGAGCCCTTCCAGTCCAGCCTTCTCATTTTTAAAATGAGGAACATAAACCCTAGAGAGATTCAGAGAAAGGTCCAGGGTCATCCTGACAAAGGCTGGATTTGATCTCATGTCTTTGGATTCCAAAGTTAAGTCTCTCCTCTACCACAGTGTTTTCTCAAAGAAAAGTCTGTGTTGGGTGCCTTGTGTGACGTGCAACTTCTCAACCTTCAGGTGATGTTATGCACATTCTATAGACTTTCTTAATAAGCCATTGCTCCTTGATTAACCCTAAATACCTTAAGTTAGCAAAAAAAAAAATTATATCTTGGAGAAAAATTGCTGGGGTTTAGGGTGCATAGCAGCAAAGTACAAGAAGTTAGGGGGATGTGCATCTTTCCTTCATAGACAGGGGCACCACAGGTAAAGACCATGGATGGGAGAAAGCATCAAGGGTTAATTGTATCATATTGCAATCCATTCCACATTGCAAAGGAGTGGAATTGTCCATTATTATTGAGAGGAAAAACCCGCTTATATGTCCATACTCTGAGGCAAAGCCCCCTTTTCCTCACTTAAGTATAGCTTCACCTAGAACCAAGTTTCAGATCACAAAGACCAAGAGTTAATCTGAGTGCCTTTCCTCTTCCCCCACCTTCAAGAGCAACTGAATTCTTTCTAGAGACTCTGGCATTTTCTGCCCCCTAAATTCCCTTTCTCTTTAGTTCCATCAATTCTTATTGTCATCTCAATTCTAATTTCCTTCTTCAGTCTTTGAAATTAATGAGAACAGCTATATGCCATAAACTGGGAAGTAAATAGAAAAATGAAGATTCTTTCTGTCTAGGATTTCACTTGAAAAACATTGCAGCCATCAAGAAGAGAATTTGTCAGGGCTTCCTTTTTCCTTATTATATTCTCAGCAATGCTTCCTTCCCTCTCAGCCCTAGGCCCCTCACTTCTGCCTGCTCCTTCCCTCCATCTCTTAGTTGCCTTCTCTCTGTCCAATATATAGTTTCTGCTGCGGGTAACTAAGTCAGGGTCTGAGGAGGGAGATGCAGGTGCTATGAGAATTCTGCCCATGTATAAATACAAGTAAATGCTAAAAAGTTCAACCTTTCATAGACTTCAGTCACTACTTCGGAGGCCTAAAGGTTGCCTTCAATGCAGGATTTTCTATGAGAGATAAGAGGGAAATTTTTACTGTTTCTAACATTCAAACTCTTAAAAATATCCTTGTGAGCAAAGCTTCTCATGTCTCTAATTCTTTCTTTCCTGTTCTTTGTTTCTCTTGTTATTTTACTTGAAAAAAGAATATTAGCATATTTGGTTTTTACATCACCTTTATCTCCACATATCTCCCTTCCTGCTCTCAAGAGCCAACCCTTATAAATAAGAGAAAAAGAGGTAAAAGGGTGGAGGGAGTTTAAGCAATTCCATAAAACTAACATAGCCACTGAGTCTGATGGTCCCACAAGTAGAGGCCTATGGGTACAAAGGCCTCTACTTTTACAGAAAAAAAAAAGAAAGTAACATATACTTCTTAAAAAAGGAAAAAGTACAGTATTTTCAGATATGATATAAATAATACTAAGAAATGGTGGGGTATAGTGCTTACAGGGCCAAATTCAGAGTAAGAAAGATTTGTCTAGGGTTCAAGCCAAGTTTTCAATACATGCTCATTGTTTAAACTTGGAAAAATAAGTTAACTTCTCTCAATTTCAACATGAAGACTATGAGATTATAAACTATCAAACAATTACCAATATGCATTAGTAAAAGGAAATTTTTTTGTAAATAGTATTTTGTTTTTTCCAATTACATGTAAAAATAGTTTCTAAAATTAATTTTTATGAGATGATGAGTTCCAGATTCTTCTCTCTCCCTCCTTTGCTTCCCCTCTCTCCAAGACAGCAAGCAATAAGTTATATATGTGCAGTCATGTTAAACATATTTCCATATTAGTTATATAGTGAAAGAAAAAAAGAACAAAAAGGAAAATCCACAAAAAAAGTGAAAATAACATAATTTATTCTGCATTCAGACTCCATCATTTATTTCTCTGAATATAGATAGCATTGTCCATCATGAGTCTTTTGAAATTGTCTTAGATAATTACATTGCAGCAAAGAGCTAAGTCTACCATAATTGATCATTACACAATGTCACAGTTACTGGATACACTGGTCTCCTGGTTCTGCTCACTTTAGGATCAGTTCATATAAGTTTTTCTGAAATCCACCTGCTCATCTTTTCTTAAAGGGCAGTAGTATTCATGTTCACATACCACAATTTGTTCAGTTCATAAAAGGAATTTCTTAGCAAAAGTTCCTTATCCCAGAAAAATCACAGATCCAGGCTTTTTTTTTTAATTTTAGAAAATGAAATAATATCCCCAGCTAAACTCAATTCTTTTTGTTTTAGCAGATATATAGAGCAGGCAAAATAAACTATATTTGTGATAAAACAATATGGAATGGTGGCTAAAGTGCTGAGTTTGTAGTCAGGAAAAGGATTCTCCTTCTGTAGTTGTATGGCTTTAAGTCACTTAACATATCTGTGTGTGTTTTACTCGACTCCACTTCCTTAATAAATCAAACAAGGGTTGAAATCTGGACTGATAGTCAGACAAGAGTGCCCCATGCTAATGAAATAACAGATCCTCTTCATAATCATGTAAGAGAGTCACATGGGGAAATGGAAACAGCCCAGGGTTTGAAATCAAAGGATACACATCCAAATCATGATTCCGTCGCTAGTTGTATGAATTTGGGCAAATAATAGAGGAAAAGAAAGGGAAGGGGAGAGAAGGAAGGAGGGAAGGAAAGAAGGAAGGAAGGGAGGGAGGGAGGGAAGAAGAGAGGGAAGAAGGGAGAGAGAGAGGAAGGAAGGAAAGAAAGTAGAGAGGAAGGGAAAGAGCAAATAGTAAATACTATGTGCCAGCCCCAATATTAAACCCTAGGGATAAAAATAGAGGCCTAAAGAAAGCTATACCTGCCTTCATGGACTTTGCATTCTAATGGAGGAAGACAGCATAAATTAAAGAGAATTGAAAAGTGTCAGTTGGGAGAACGATGAAGCTACCCAGGATGATGACAAAGTCACAGGAAATAAAAAATGGCGATGATGACAAAGTCACAGGAAATAAAAAATGGCCTAGAGGAGATTGAAGCTAGACCTGCCACAGCCCCTTCACAAAATGGAGGTTCCAGGAGTTATAGATACTTATGAAGCATAGTGCTCCAGAAAAGTAAAATGTAGACATGTATTCTAGTGAGGTTGGTTGGCAGATAGAATTATAGTGAGTCATTCCTCTAGTAAAACAAACAAGTAAATAAGGATAAAGACTAAAGTAAGGTCAAAATGGGTACATTTTTTAGGCATAAAGGATGATATAAACAAATTAAGGGAACATAGATAATTTTTCCTATTAAATTCATGGTTAAAACCATGACCATGACCAAACAAGAGATAGAATCATGGGGAGCAAAATGAAGAGTTTTGATTACATTTTTTAAATTATTAAACAAACAAAACCACTGCATCAAGAATTAGAAGAAAACCAAAAAACTGGAAAAAAATTTTAGCAAATTTATCTGATAAAAGTCTCATTTATCAAGAATGAGTCAAATTTATAAAAGCAAGGCCATTCCCCAATTAATGAATGGTCAAATAGATATGAACAGGAAGCTTTCAGAAGAAGAAATCATCTGTAATTATGTGGGGGGGAAATGTTCTAAGTCACTATTGATTAGAAAAATGCAAATTAAAGCAACTCTGAGGTGCCACCTTACACTTATCAAATCGACTAACATGATAGGAGTATGACAAATGTGGGAAAGCGTGTGAAAATATAGGGACACTAAGGCACTTCTGGTGAAATTTTGAACTAGTCCAACTGTTCTGAAGAACAATTTGGAACTATGTTCAAAGAGCTATAAAACTCTCCATACCCTTACTTACAGCAACACCACTACTAGGTTTGCATCCCAAACAGATCAAAGAAAAAGGAAATGGACCTATATGGATGAAAATGTTTGTAACGATTCTTTTTATGGTGGCAAAGATTAGAAATTGAGGGGCAACCATCAACTGGGAAATGGCTGAACACATGTAGTGTAGTATCGTAATAGAATATTATTGTTCTATGGCAAATGATAAAGGGAGTGTTTTCAGAAAAACCTGGGAAAGCATATGAGCTGATGCAAAGTGAACAGAACTAGGAGAACGTTATACACAGTAACAGCATTATTGCAACAGTGACTGACTGTGAAAGACTTAGTTACTCTGATCAAGATAATGATTCAGGACAGTTCCAAAGTATTCATCATGACAAGTGTTATTCATCGCAAAAGAGAGATCTGATGAATTCTGAGTGCATATTGAAATATATTTTTTAGCTTTATTTTTCTTAGTTTTTTTGAAACATGACTAACATAGAAATATGTTCTGCATGATTTCACATGTATAACTGATATCAATTTTCTTGCTTTCTCAATTGGTGAGCGAGGGACTAGATGGAAAGAAATAATTTAGAATGGATAATTTGTTTTTAAAAATAAATGTTAAAGAGAAAAAAGAGAAAGACACAAATAATTGAATGCCTCCCAAATATCCTGTTGGGGCTGCATTATGTACTCCACAGCAAATGAGTGGCTTCATGATACTAGCTTTGACAGATCAATGCATAGGATTCCCTCTTCTGAGAGGGAATAAAAGGCACATCACTGATATATGCTTGTGAGACTTTACCAGTTTCATTTCTTCAAGATCTCTGGCCCAGGAATGTTCAAGAGGTGATTGATCACCTGAGATGGGGCAGGCAGACATAGTTTGGAAAGCTCATCCTTAACTTATTCAGAGTCATGGGTCTTAGTCATATAGTAGATCCTAGGTTTTACATTTTAAAAGGTAATGAAATATTTTAAAATCCCTTCCCTGGACAAATATCAGTTATCGTTAACTCTTTCGTTTTTTGAATCGAAATGAGAACCTCTCTAAAGTTTAGAATAATAAAGGAAAATTACAGGCAGAGAATGGTGCTATTGAGCAACAAAGAATAGACAGAAAAAAGTGTTCTCTCCATCTCTACCACCTCCCTTTTCCCCCTTCCCCTCCCTACTGCTCTCTCTGTCTCTCTCTTTCCTTCTCTCTCTCTCTCTCTCTCTCTCTCTCTCTCTCTCTCTCTCTCTCTCTCTGTCTCTCTCCATATATATATATACATATATGTAATTTGTATTCATATATATTATTTATACATATTTCATATATATATGTACATATATATGTATTTATTTATTTCTAGAGGGAATCAGCATATGTTTATGTCAGCCAATCAACTGTTATTAAGTCATGTCCAATGTTTTAAGATGTCGGGGACAATAGTATATCTTGCCCTTCTATCCTCCATTATATCCCAAAGTCTGACCTAACTCAAATTCATTGCTTCCATGACACTATCAATCCATCTTATCAGCTGCCATCCCCTTCTCCTTTTTTCTTCAATCTTTTCCAGCTTCAGGATCTTTTCCAATGAGCCCCATCTTCTCATTATGAGGCTAAAATATTTGAACTTTACCTTTAGTATTTGATCTTCCAGGAGTAGTCTGAAATAATTCTCTAAATATTGATTGATTTGATCTGCTTATTGTCCAGGGGACTCTTGAAAGTCTTCCCCAGCACCAGAATTTGAAAGTATTAATTAATTTAGCTATCAGTCTTTCCCATAATCCAACTTGCACAGCCATACATTGCTGCTGGAAAAACTGTAGCCAAGAAAAGAACCTTAGGGAACACTTTTTTGCTCTTTTTGTTTGGTATAGTTGTTTTGTTGTTGTTGCTACTACCTGTGCAATATTGTGAACCCCTTTTATTCATAGTGCTTCAGGCATTCTGTATCAGATCTGATCCTTTAACTCTATTTCATCACCTTGATGTTTAGGGTCAGACTCATACAGTCTGATGGTTTTCCCTACTTTTTTTTTTCTTTTGCCTGGATTTTGCAATAAGAGACTCATGATCTGAGCCACATTCAATTCCAGGTCTTATTTCAACTAATAAATAACCAATTATTTTAACTGATAATTAACTAATTAATTTATTTTAACTAAATTTTAACATATTTTAATTTAACTAAACTTTAATTTAACAATTTTTAACTATATTAATTCCACTTTTGGCTGCCTGGTTTCAATATTGGCCATCTGATGACATCCATGTGTGGACTGGCCTTTTGGATTGCTGAAAAAGCATTACTTATGACTAATGAGTTCTCTTGACCAAACTCCTCTGCCCCACTTCATTTTGTACTCTAAGACCACACTTGTTTGTTATTCCCATTATCTTTTGTTCTCTCTACATTCTTATCCTTGGTGACCTTATTAGCTCCCATGTGTTCAATTATCTTGATGTAAATGTTCCCAATCTTTAAATGTAGCCCTAGTCTCTCTCCTGAACTTTAACTATGGGGGTTGGAGTACGGCACCCCATGATCTATAAAACCCAAGTAAAATTACACGGCCTTCCCTTCATATTAAAAAAGAAAACTGAATTCTGATGGTATTAGAAGATAAAATATATTTTAAATATTTATTTAAAATATATGTTAAAATATCTTACACAGTACTCTAAATTTGTGCACTTCTGAGTTTCTAAACTTTTTCTGTATCATCTACTGGCCTGGTCTTCATATGTTATCCGCAACTTCTGCAAAACTCCCCCAAAATTCCAATTTAATTTCTTAGGCTGGCCTGCAATATTAGTGAAGTCATGATGTCGAAGAGATAATTGTAGTTCTATTATCAAAATAGATGTCCTGAACTCAGCATGTCCAGAACTAACTCTTATTATCTTTTCTTGCAAACTAACCTTCTAAGTTCCTTCTGTCTGCCAATGACATCAGCATTCTTCTAGTCATCCAGGTTTATGACCTTTGTTTCTCTCACACTCCATTACCACCACACTCATATCTAACCAGTTGCCTAATCTTCTTTCTGTCTCACCACATCTCTTCCATCTCTTCCTTTCTCTGTGTTCTTGTGATCATAGCCCCAGCTCAAGCACTCTCTGCTCTTCACTGGACTGGTACAATAGCTTCCTAGTTAGTCTCCCTGACCGTCTACTCCAAGACTCCACTCCACATTCTATATAGCCGCCATATTCATTTTTCTAAAGTTCAGATGTAGCTTTGTCACTGCTCTACTCAACATTTGCCAATGGTTCCCTATGTGCTGGTTACTTCCCAGAATGGAATATAAGTTCCTTAAGGAGAAGAAAAAAACAAGTGAAATAGTCCCTATCCTCAAGGAGCTTACCTTCTATTGGGTGAGGAATGTTGATGTCTTTTTTTTCTGTAATCACTATTGTTCTTTTTTGACTTTGCTTTTCCCATTTTTCTTTCTAGTTGAAACTGAGAGAAAAAATTGTTTGCTGTGGCCAAAGCATTTTATACAGAAAGATAGATAAGGGAGATTTTTAAAATTTTTTCTTAAAATTATATAAATTGAAACTAAGATTTATTATATATATATATATGAAATATCTATAAAATATGAAACATATCACAAGAATCTTCTCTCATGTTAGAATTTCTTGCATTAATCAATGAATTCATCAATTCATTAGCACAGTGCTTGGTATATATTAAGTGCTTATTAAATGCTTGTAGATCAATAAATTCATTACTTAGTACAAATATTTCTAACTTTTAATTTCCATACATCAGGGAAGTTTTTTTGTTAGGATGTTTCACACATGAAAGCAGATTGTATTATAGAGTAGATTACTAATTAACACAGCCACCATAAACACACAGTTAAAGGCAGTTTTCCATCTGACACTGTACAAGTAGCCTAGATTCTCTTGGCTGCAGGGAAATTATTTTTATATTCTTCTTAAAACTGGGTTGTGGTTTGTTGTTCTTTTAATATTCACAAAACAAAATCAGAACTTGTGGTTGCAAATTCCTAAAATTCATTCTGTTTTTTAAGCTATAGAATGAGTCAATGTGGTTATCAACAGATAGTCCAAAAGGTTTCTTACTATGGGGAAGGAGGCATATGGAGGGGGAATTGAGATGGTTAAGTACGGAATTGGGAGAGGGAAAGTAGAGAGGATCCAGATGGAGACTGCCCTGATAGCTCCTTTTCTGGTGGAAAAATGATTACACTTTCTTCCTTATTGATGCATGAAAGAAGCATAACTAGAATCAATATGTAGAAATTACGGAAAGATATATTTTGGCTCGAGGGAAAGAAAAACCTCCTAATTATTAGGGCCGCCCAGAAACAAATGGCCTGTCTCACGGAATAGGAAGAAGACTTTTATCACTGAAAGTCATTAAATAAAGGCTGGATGTTCAATTTTCTGAAATATCAGGGATGAAGTTTGTGCTTTGTTTATGGTTTTATTGCCTTACTTGTTTTCATTTGTTTAGCCAGAATTTATCCCAATGACTAGCATGTAATAATTACTCAAAAAAGTAAAGTTTTTTCACTCACTACATTCATGCATGTCTTTGTAGTCTTTTCCGACTATGAAGTTCTCAGATTCTGAGAGAGGTTTTATACAACGTAATCGAAGTATGCTTAGTTAACACAATGCTCTGCATATAGTAAGTCCTCAATAAATGTTTGCAGCATTAATGGACGAAAGATTGGAAATCTCTTTGGAAGACCATTTACCATTATACTTGTACAGCATTATGCTCCCAAAAAATTGCAAATCAGAATATGGCTGATAGTAGATATACATATACATATACTCGCATATACATGTGTGTATAAATATACACATATGTGTTTATGTATGTTTATGTTATATAGACATATATATATATTTTACATGTAGACACTGGCACAAATGTGTATACATAACCAGATAGATATCACACTCATATCTCTATGGATAAGGACTAATCCTGTGAATTCATTGGCATCAGGAACTCCAAGAAGAGGAAATTCCCTCTCCCATTGAAGTCAGAATACCTACAGCTTCTAGTCTTGGAGAGTCAGTTGGGGCATTAGAATTAGAGACTTGCCCACGATCACACAGCTATTATGTGTCAGTCAGTACTGGAATACAGATGTTTCTGTTTTCACAGCTGGGTTTTCCTTGTGCCATTCTGGTTCTCTTCTATATATCTATACAACTATATCAATGTCTATATCTTTCTCTATACAAATATATGACTAGATCTACATCAGTATCTAAAATGTGTGTGTAAATCAGTGTAACTTTCAGGGTGTCCCACAAGTGTTGTAATTTAAAACACTAATAGCTTAAACTGCTCTAAGACTTTTGGGGCACCCTGCACATATATGCATGTTACACATACATATATGTAAAATGTGTATGTTTACATATAAATATGTGTGTGTTTAAAGGCAGACAAGCAGAATAAAAGAAAGAAGGAAATGGACAGAGACAGACAAGCAATGACAGACATACTGGTGGATAGGGAAGATGTCATCCAAAGTTCATTCCTGCTCTGTTTTTACAATCTTATGACTTAGTTTGAAGTATTTTTCCCTTTAATCCCATAAAATAATGCAGGATAAATGGGAGTCTCTTTCCTAGGTAATAATCACTAAGTGATGCTTTGAAAGTTTCCACCGAATATAAAGGATCACTTTCGGAAATCCCATTGTAATGCAGTATTGGGGAAGGGACAGGTGTGGATTGGGAGGAGTTAGTGATTAGAGAGTAATTATAATATTTTAAAACCTAACACCACAAGAGGACCACATCCCATCAAGAATCAAAGGCTTGAAATTGGCTTATTTTTTTAATTGTGTAGGTATGCTTTTTAACTACAGGCTCAAATCAATATCACTTATTCCCTAGACCCCAAATAAGTGAGATGTGGTGATTTGCCTGAATGGTACTGAATATTACTGTCTCCATTGATACAAGGAAGAATTTACAAGCCAGATGGTCTGTGTGTGTGTCTGTCTGTCTGTGCCTGGATCTGTATGTAGTAAATAGTTGGACCTATCTATCTAGGCAGCCAGGTGATACAGGGAACAGACTACTGGACTTGGAGTCAGACAAATCTGAGTTCTAATCTTCCCTCACATGTTTATTAACCATGTAAACCTGAGCAAATCATTTACCCTTTCTCAGTTTCCTTGTCTTTAAAAGGATGGTAAATAATAGCATCTACCTTAGAAGAACAAGGGTGTCAAATGAGATAGCCTTGCTTAGCAAACGTTAAAGCACTATATAAATGTTAGACACTATTATTTTTTTTTCGGATAGATTCATGTTCTTTGAAAGACATACTATTCATTCATTCATTCGGAGACCTATAATGTGCAAGGTACTCTGCTATTTATAGATATCCCACAAATATTTCTTATTAGTCTTAATGTGATTTAATGTCTCGGCCTGGTTTCCTCATCTTTACAATGGGGAAGCATCTGTTTCATAGGGTTCTTGTAAAGATCAAATGATATAATGTGTTTGAAGTACTTTGCAAACCTTAGGATGCTATATAAATGTGATTAGTTATCATTTTATATTATAAGTATCATGTGTATATGTGTATTTGATAGATCCAATATAAGTGTGTGTATTATGTGTGTGCATGTACATGATAGCTCTAATGTAGGAATATGTATTATCTGGCTTCTTGTGTTTCCCAAGAGAGGCTGTAGCAGCAGTAGAAGGTACTACACCATAATTAGAATCACAAGATCTGGCCTTAAGTCCCAGTTCTGCCCTTTAGAACCCATGTGACTTTGCACAGGTTATGAGAACTTCCCTGAGATTGTTTATTTGTGTACCCACCATAACGAAAGAAATTGCTCATTAAGCAATATAACATGGGAAAGCTGTTATTTGGATACCTATCCAGATATTTCTTTACTTTGTTATTTTCAATCATTTGTGACCTGTCTAATGCTTAAATATTTATATTTGTGATGTCAGTCAATCAGTACTGATTAATTAAACTCTTACAATGTGCCAGATCCTGTACCAAATCCTGATAGGACTTAAGGAGACAATGAAAAGACAAAAATATCCCCTGCCCTCAAGGAGGGCACTTTTAAAGCAGGAGACAACATGTAAATAAATAGGTACTTACAAAATCTATAGGACATTTGGAAAGTAAGCTTAGAGGGGACTAATAGCTGGGGAATGGGAAGAACTCTCCTCTTAAAGGTGATGTTTGAGCTGCATCTTAAAGAAAAAAGTAGGAAACTCAATAACCAGATGAGGATGAAGATCCCACTAGGCATGGGGAAACCACTGCAAAGTCATAGAAATGGGAGATTGAACATTGTGGGTGAAGAATAATAAGGTAAATGGTATGAGTGGACTACAGAGTGAATGAAGGCAAGCAAAGTATAAAAAGACTGGAGAGGTAGGAACAGGTCACATTGTCCAGAGCTTTCAGTGTCAAAGTTTTGATTCTTTCAGTTCCAAACAGAGGAATCCTGAAACTAATAAGGAGCCCCAAGAGTTTCCTGAGACTGAGACAGTAGGGAGAGGAGGCTGGGTGACTTGGTCTGGAGTATCGAGGAATACAATAGCACAGACTGGTTGAAATCAACCCTGGCCCATGAGCTCTGTCTTTTCTCAAGTTCCCCGGATCATTTTTCTGTTCCTTCATCTAGTTCCCCAATAATTTTTCCCTGAGAAACTTTTTAAGAGGTCAAATCATTATCTTTGGGAAAAGGAGTGAATAAAGTCTTTTTGGGATGGCTAGCTTAGAGAAACATCCAAGAGAACAAATAGCAGGGGAAAAATAAAAATAATCCCTTTGTACAAATTACCAAGCGGTCAAGAACCCAATAGGATTGTTACGTGCCAGTGTGTTTTAAGATGGGGTTGGTCTGAATCATAGAGTCACAAGTTGAGTGCATCAGACTTCTGTGAGGGCCCAGTCATATAGTGTCACCCATGACCGTGTGTAAGAATACCTAGAAAATAAAGCATCATATCACTATTAAAAAGATTATTGGCTCTTCCTGTTGGCTTCTAGAGGAAGACAGAATTTGACTGCCGCAATGAATGAATTAAGGGAAGGAGGGAGAGAGGAAGAGATAGATAACCAAATGAATGAATTCATATATGCTTGTAAATGTTATCTCACCTATCCCTTACATAGGAAATACAGTGGTTCTCTGCTACCTTCAATATCAAATATAAAATCAGTTGTTTGGTATTTAAAAGAAAACTCTCCCTATGGAAATGAGGTAACTCAGTTCAGTCAGGAAAGAGCCCCAAATCTCAGCCAAAAAAAAATTCCCCACAGTGTCTAATGTAGCAATCTGGGGATAAGGGTATGATTAGAGACTTCTGGCTCCTCTCATACTGGCTTCTTTTGTCTCCCTTCAGCAACCTGAACAGGTATCTTCTCTCTTGATACTAGAAGCCAGAAGAACCTAGATCTCTTCTCTTCTACTCAGTACCCCCCTACCATCCTTCTCTACAGCTCTGGGGCATTGATCTCTATCAATGAGGAGAAGGTCCCAAACAAACAATCCTTATAGAAAAGAGTTATATCCACTTATGTATGTATATGTGTATAAATATAATATTCTTTCCTATACAGTCTTAACTAACTTCATTTTGCTTAAATCTTATCTATTTCTATCTTTAGCTAAAGCCAAATTACTAGTAAATTTTGGTTCGGCATTTGTGGGAAAAAGAACCAGAAGTTCTGCCACTTTTTCAATTACTTTCATCTTCATCTTCTTTTTTTTTTAAGTCTATCTTTTGTTTTTAATATCATCCTCATTTATTATTTTTTCCTTCTTCTTCCTTCCCAGAAAACTATCTCCATTAACAAAGTATAAAAAGGAAAAAAATAGAAAAGGAAATTAAGCAAAACTAATCAGTGCAATAACCAAGTCCAAGATTATATATACTATTCCATACCCTTATTTCCCCATCTTTCCAAAAAAAGAAGGGAGGTTAATTCCCAAATAGGTTTCTTTTTTTAGATCCAAGCTTGGGCATTGTAATCATTTCTATCTCTAAAGTTCTTAGTGATAGAATCCTATTGGTTGACAAAAATAGAATATTGACAAAAGCATCAGTGTCTAAGAAATTTCGGAGGTTTTATTTTTATTTTAACTAAACTAATTTCAGTTTCTATGAAAAGAAATGCTTAGTACCTAGGAAAACATATATGGAGGAAATAGCAAAAATATTTTCCAGATTTGTCTAATAATCAGTTGTTTCACATTTATTTTCTCATAGGATGATCTTCATAATATACTCAGTCTTGGGAAGTGGGCTCATATTCATTCTTTTGTTTGCTCTTGGAAAAGCTGAAAATTAGTGATGCAAAAGTCCTGTACTTTTAAGTCTCTGCTTTTAAATATTCAACAGCAATAGAAACCTATCATTACTTAGGAAAATGGCAAGAATATTTTCTCTTTACTATCCAACTAGCTTTTAACATTCCTGAGCAATTTAAATGCAGAGTGGACAAACATTGTCTTCAAGACATATATGTTTGTATATAAGAGGTTAATCCTTGCTCTGCATTACTAGAAGGCTATCTTTCTTTAGAATGAACCCGTCTTAAAAGCAATTTCCACAGATTGTTAAGAAGTGTATCAAGAGCATGTTTAAAAAAAAATTTTATGGTTGAGGAAAGCTGGGCTCTTTAAAAAGACCCTCAAATGGACACATCAAACCTGATCTTTAAAAAAAAAAAAAAACAGAGAACACACATATGGGAAAGCAGTCAAGGTGTTTGCTTACTGGGTTGGGGAACACAAGGGAACTTTCCGAGCATGATGTTCCATATCCATGCAAAATCACTAGCCATGAAGAATTAAATGTCTTTCTGTTTGTAAGTGATGGAAGCGAAATTGGAGGTAAACCCTTTTGTTTCACATTGGAATCAGTCACACAAAGAAACTTCAAGAAAAACCCCAAAGTAGAGCTTATATGGTATCTAATGAAATGCCACAGACATTTATTAAGTTTCTCCTATATGCCAGGCAATGTACTAAGTACTAGAGGCACAAAGAAATGCAGAAAATGGTCCTTAACCTCAAAAGAAGTCACGGCCTAATCAGAGAGACAACTTTGGAGCTGACAAGAGATTTTCTTGATATTCTTTTTTTGCAACATGGCTAATATATAAATATGTTCTGCATGATTTTACATGTATAATTGAAATGATTTTGGTTGTCTTCTCAGTGGATGGCAGAAGAACCAGAGGGAGAAAGAGAATTCAGAACTGATAATTTTTTTAAATGCTAAAAAAAAAAAAAAAAAAAAAAAGGGAAAGGTACAAATAGTTGACTACCACCA
The DNA here is from genome assembly GCF_048593235.1 of Sminthopsis crassicaudata. NCBI lineage: Eukaryota > Metazoa > Chordata > Mammalia > Dasyuromorphia > Dasyuridae > Sminthopsis > Sminthopsis crassicaudata. The sequence goes on from NC_133621.1 coordinate 287,976,652, forward strand.
TTTTGTTTTTCCCAGTAAATTCAGTGGCCCCATAGTAATAATTTTGACAGATAAGTGTGTAGGATGGTAGCCACATGAGAAGAGCTTTCATCGTTCTTCGGAGAGGGAGTAAAAGGCAAATCTCTGATATATGCTTCTGAAGCTTTACCAGTTTCCTCTCTTCAGGAACTGGAGCCCAGGGATCTTCAAGAGATGGTCTCCTGAGACAGGGGCAGGCAGACTTAAGTTGGAAAACTTGATCCTTATCTCATTCACATACATAGGCTAGAGTTTGTAAGATCCTTAATTTTACATTGTTAAAGCTAATAAAAATTAAAAATAAGTTGGGAGGCATTGGGTTGGGGCATACCAGAAAAAACAACCTGCAGAAAGTGGAAATTGAGCTGAGTCTCCAAAGAAGCCCAGGAGGAGTCCAGGAGGTAAATGGATAGAAAGAGTGTGTTCCAAGCGTAGAATTGGGAGGGGTGGCCAATGCAAAGGCATGGAGTCTGTGAATGGATCATGCTATCAGAATAATGGTTGAAAGCACTCAGGATATTTTCCATGGAGAAGAGAAAGTTTAAAAGGAACATGAGAGCAGTCTTAAATTATTGAAAAAATTATCACAAATGGGTTTAGATTTATTCTCTTTGGCCCCAGAAGACAAAATGTGAGGAGTAATGGATGGAAAGTTCAAAGAGCCAAACTTAGGCTCAAAATAAGAAGCAATTTTCCAATAATTAAAATAATCCAAAATAGAATGGGCCACTTCACCAGATAGTGGGGGGGGTCTCTCACTGGCAGTCTTCAAGCAAAGAGTAGATGACATACATTGTGGAAGGGATTCTTGTTCACTTATAGGCTGAACTGGATGACCTTTGAGATTCTGTGACTCAGCATCTACTCACAAAAGAGCAAAAAAAATTAACCTGCCAAAAATTTGGCCCAAGGCCCAGCTAAACCCAGTCATTCTGAGAGCATTTGTTGGGAAAATGGCAAGGTTCACAATAGAAAGAGACCAGAAAAGAGGCTGCAGCAGTAGCAGAGGTAGCTCTATTCCTATAAGCAATGATACTAGAGCTCTACCACCTCAATACTGAATAAGCCCAAAAAAAAGAAGCAGAAGTTCATAGAAAGATGAAATTTTGAGCAATGTCTGGGACTGGCCAACTATACCCAGAAGAAATCCAAACTGGGATGAGCATGTTAAAGGCCTCCAGGAATCTATTTTCAAGATACCTAGGAGACAGGGAAGACAGAACACTGCAATTAGAATCAAGAAGACCTAAGTTTGAATATTGCCCCAGATCCTGAGCAATCACTTAATACTCTTACTGTTTCTTCATCTGTAAAATGGAGGTAATAAAAGCAGCTGCTTCAGATAATTATTATGAGGATCAACTAAAATATGTTAAGTGCTTTGCAAATGTTAAACACTATATAAAGTGTAGTTATAACAACCACAATAATATTATTATTTCAAAACTCTTTAAAGGGAGAAATATTGCAGAAACATAGAAAATATTATAATTAGCCCAGTTAGTAAAGAAAGATGATATCAGTAGTTGTGACCTTATATATCAATTTTCTCTTCCTAAAATATTTATAAGAATCATCTAAGAAAAAATTTTAACATTGATTTTTAAAATTTTGAGTTCCAGACTCTCTCTCTTCCTCCCTTCCCACTCATCCATTTCCAACATTAAGAATGCAAGCAATTCAATTCAAGTTATACATGCATGGTCATGCAAAACATTTCCATAATAATTATGTTGTAAAAGAAAACATAAGACAAAAAAAACCTTTTATAAAAATAAACTAACTTTTAAAAAGTATACTTTGATCTGCATTCAGACACCATCAGTTCTTTCTCTGGATATAGAAAGCATTTTTCATCATAACTCCTTCATAGTTGTCTTAGATCATTGGGGATATCCATTAATTGGGGAATGGATGAATACATCATGGTATGGATTCTTGATAGAATACTACCACACTATAAGAAATGCTGAGCAAGACGTTCTCAAAAAAATCCTGGAAAGACTTCCATAAGCTGATACAAAAGGAAATATACTGTGTATACAGTCGCAGCAATATCATAAGATGATCAACTGTGAATAACATAACTATTTTCAACAATACCATCGTATTGATCAGAATATTTTATACAATGAAGTGCATCCTCCCACTAACACTAGGTAGAAATTAATTCTTTTCTATTTATCTGTAGAAGCTAAAAAATGTTTGCAGGCACAAAGTAAGTTATTGATGGGGATCAGGAAAGAACTAAAATTTGCATCAGGCTATGAAGGATGAGTAAGAACCAAATAGGAGAAGAGGAATAGGAAAGAGACGGGGAGAAACAATAATAAAGATATCAGTACTTTAGAGGTCTGTGTTTTGAAGGAATACAAAGTAGCCCAGTTTATCTAATATAGAGAGAGAATTAATAGGAGATTAGAAAGATGAGTTGGGGTCCAATGAATACTTTGAAGGATAGAGGAGTTTGATTTTCACTTAGGTAGTAGGAAGCTATTGAAGACTTTTGCTCAGAATCATGGTACAAATGGATCTCTCTGTAAGAAAGAAAGATAATTCTGGCCATGAAAACAATCAATCCATCAATCAAGTGATTAAGTGATGACTCTATATTAAGCCAGGGACCAGGTGTTCCACACCAGAGAGTAGGAAACAATGAATGAATGTTTAAATTCCTGTTATCAAGGAGCTTACATTCAGAAAAGGAGAGACTGTGAAGACATGGATGCACATCTACAGAATAAGAATGGCATGTCAAGTGTTCTCCATCCTTAACCTTCCCCAGACCTCACCTTTCCCTGAAGCTCTCATCCTATATATTTTTTCCCTTTCTCTATGAAACACTTGGAAAAAGTTATCTACGTTAACTGTCTCTACTTGCTATCCCTTCACTCCTCAGTTCTCTGCAGTGTGACTTCTCACCAGTGTGACTTCTCACATCACTACTCACCAAAATTCGTCATCTCCAGAGTTATCAATGAGCTCTTCATTTCTAATTCCAGGGGCCTTTTTCTCCACCCTCACCTCATCCTTCTCAGTCTCTCTGCAGCATTTGACTCTGCTGACCATGCTCTCTCTTCCTGGCCATATTCTCCTTTCCAAGTTCTCATGACACTATTCTCACCTCATTCTCCTCCGACCTAGAGGCTCTCTTCTTGGCTCATCATTCAGGCCATGTGGGCATTCTCCAGGGTTTGGTCCTATGCCTTCTACTTCTTTTCACATGCTCTTTTGGTGACCTTATTCATTAAATCAGTGATTTCTCTAAATCAGTGACTCTCAAATCTCTGTACCCAATACTACCCTCTTCTGCTTCATTTCTCCTTCACCAACTGTTTTTTGGACATTGGAAAAGAAGTGGATTTCATGAAAGCATCTTATCTTCAAGTTGGCCAAATTGAGCTCATTATCTTTACACACACACAGTCATCCCAACTCATTCCTTTTCCAAACTGCCCCATTTTTGTTCAAGCTGCCACCACCATGCCAGTCTCTCAGATTTGTAATCTTGGGATTATCCTTAATTTGCATTCTCCCTCACCCCAAATGTCCAATCAATTGAAGTATTGCACTTTCTACCTCAACAGCATCCCTTGTGTCAAGAGCAGAGATCATGGAAGCAGGCTATTGCAGTAGTCTAGTTTATAGTGATAATGAAAGCCTCTTTTAAGATGATAGCAGAGGGAATAGAGAGGAAGAGACAAATGTGAAACATATTGCGGTAGTATAATTAATAGGACCAAATAACAGATTGATAGGAGAGCTTTAGGAGAGAGAATAGTGTCAAAGAGAATATCAACGTGGGAGCCCACATGAATGGCCACCCAGAAGAGCCATCATGAATGGATTCAAAATCAAAAGACTTGCTTTCAAATTCTGCCTCCATCTGTTACCACCTGTATGATCTGGGCCAAGTCACTTAACCCTTTTGAACTTCAAATGTCCTCGTCTATTAAAATGAAATCTGCTAGAAAGAATTTAGAATTGGAAGAATACACTGAAAGCAGAGGATTTGGAAGAAAAGTTCTATTACTGCAGCTCAGAGTGCTTGTGTCCCACTGTTCCTAAGTTAGTTCTGCTGGGCTAGCTTGGCCGGGATGAACAGTGGGGTTGGTGGGCTCTCAGGGAGCTTGATGGGCTGATGCAGGGAGTGGGATTGGCCTATATCAATGGGGATCACTTGTCAAGGAAAACCTCCTCATGGAGTGACCGAAAGAGTGTTCTTAACACCACATATAAGGAATTTATTTAGAAGGCTACCTAATGGGGAAGTTACAGCCCACTGAGTGTGGCTCTACCTTAGGAAAACCTGCATTGTTTTACAAGCCAGGAACTGTACCTTATCCCTCCTTTATCCACTTATAGTTACTGAAGGAGATTGACCTATTCGGCTTCTAGCTCTAAATCTATGATCTCATGAGGAAACTTGTTGGGAAAAAATGTTGCTGTAGTTTGGGGATAGATCAGTGTAACTTCCTAAGAATCTCAGCAATTAACCTAGTGCCTGGCACATAATATGCACTGTATAAATAAGTGCTCCATCCATCTCTCTGCTCGCTCTAGTGGTCACTGGAAAGTAATACAGATGCTAAGTAGGAGCACCCTACATACACTAATTTTCTCCCCACCCATCCCAAAGTAAGCCCTAAATGACTTTGAAATACTTAATCTGTTTTTTTCTTTCAGTCCTCTGTCATAAATAATGACATTATCTTCGTGAAGTTGCATGCCCCCTGGGAGGTGCTAGGCAGATATGCAGAAGTCATGAATGTCAGAATGCCTTTCAGGTAAGGGTTAATACACTTTCTCCCCTTTTTCTTTGTTTCTTCCCTTTGCACTTAATGTCTCTTTCTCTATTTCTAGTGAACTCAGAAAAAATATGACCAAAGTGCAGATGGAAAAGTTATTGGGCTCTAATAATCAAGAGAAAAAATAATTAGAGGAATAATTAGTACCTAATAATTCGAAGAAATACTTCATACCTTTAGAAATTGCAAATAAGGTAGAATGATCAGTGGTGAATTCATTGCTCTTCAGGGAGAATTCTTACAGTTAGTTTCATATATGAACAGCCTGATCTTGTGAAAGAGACACCATTCTCAATGCTATTTTCATTTTAAAGAGCTGCTATTTTTAAAGATCTATTTAACATATGTTGCTACTTCTGAATGGTCATCCTATTGATATCAATGTAATGATAGGATACAAGCTACACACACATACACACACACACTTTCTCTCTCTCTCTCTCTCTCTCTCTCTCTGTTTCTTTCTCTCTCTCTCTCTCTCTCTCTCTCTCTCTCTCTCTCTCTTTCTGTGTATGTGTGTGTGTCTTTCAAGAACTTTAGTTCTAATCTGCAAAAGAATCTGTCCAAGATAAACTCACCATCTTGAATCTCAACTCCATATGCATTAGCTTTGGTGACTCCATCAACGAGTCAACTACTGCTTTAAATATCCACACTATTAGAGGCAGCATGGTATCATTTTGAGGAATTCTCAGGAAGACCTAAATTCAAGTCCCATCAACTGACTTAATACTGACAGTGAGATCCTAAAAAAGGAATCTCTCTAAGTAGTAAAGCATTGAAGAAAGTTTTAAGATTATATACTGCACTTAGGTTATGGTAGAGTATACAGTACACATTGTAATGCAGTGAAGATAACTTTGAAGGTCTAGTAGGAAAAAAAGAGGAAAAAGGTGAGGGGAAATGAAGTCAGAATGCTCTGGGACACTGCTATTCAAGGGAGAATTGAGAATATTTTATGCATAACTTGGTTATCTCCAAAAGCTCATTTTATTCGATTCAGCCATGTTTTTATTTTCCATTTGCTTATGGTGAAAAAAGGGAATCCTCATTTATGAAAGAAGAGTGGATAAAGCCATAGAATTAAAGAGATAAATGCCATAGCCATAGCAGGAAGGGGCAGGGGCAGGGGGGAGGAGGAGTCCCAAAAGTGAAGGACAATTTTGACTCAAGGTCAGTTTTAATAGAATGAAAGCTTCAGAGTGGCAGATTGCTATTTGTCTGCCCACAAAACCAAGCCCAAAGGCAGGGACGAAGTCTTCTTGGTGTCTTTGCCCACAGGACCCCGGTTTAATGAGCTGTGGAGAATCGGGCATACTGTAAAGCAGATATGAGCATCGAGGCTAAAAAAGGAGCTAAAATCAGTTTTGAAAATGCCTGGTTGCTACTGATTTATAAGTTTTTTTCATTTTTGTTCCTTGTTTATATCATATCTTTTAGCTCTGGGTCTTTTAAGGCATGCATTAATCAGGATTTTTTAAAAAGTAGTTTCTTGCAGTTGTTTACCTTGAAGCCAGTAATTCATTACAAAATTTTATATATTTATCTTGCTGAAACATTTATTGAAATAGTCACCCAAACTAAATAAAAATATCACCGGATCTGTGCCAGAACAATTCTAATCTCTGGTACAGAAAGTAGATGCTGAAATCTAGAAAATCAATTATTTCTGTTTTCTTCAAGTGTTCTCAACTCTTTTTGTGTTGTGGATTTTCAGAAGTCTGGCGCAACCTTTGAGCCACTTCTCTGAATCATGTTTTAAAATGTATAAAATAAAATGTGAGATTACATAAGAGACAAATAATAATATTAATAAAAAAAATAGTTAGCATTAATATAGTTCTTTAAGTTTTGCAAGGCACTTTACAAATATTATCTCATCGATCCTCACAACAAGCCTGTGAGGTACAAGTTTATTATCCCCATTTTGCAGTTGAACACGTTTTGGCAAACAGACGGTGAGTGGAAACTTGTCCAGCTTCAGTCACCTAGGAAGTGCTGGATTTTGAACTCAGGTCTTTCTGTCTCCGGGTCTCTATCCATCAGTTGCCCAATTATATTAAAAATATCATTCTAAAACAATTTTTAAACAGGTTCAAAGTTAAGAACCCCTTTTTAAATGGTCTACCAGACCTATAGTTCCATTGATAATAGGGATCTCTGTAGTCAGAAAACTTTCTCTGCCAATGCATGTGGATCTTTTTTTCTGTATCTTAAAGAGCTGCCTAGAACACTAAAGAGTTTCCCAGTCACACAAACAATATGTGTCAGAGGTGAGGCTTGAAGCCACATTTTCTTGGTCAGCTCTCTTTCCTCTACTCCATGTTACCTCTTTGCTATTTGGAAAGATTTTACCATATTAGCAAGAGTTTATCAAGACCTGTCCTACAATCACAAGGTTTGTGTCTCTAGAATTACTTATTTGTCTAGGAGGACAAACAATTAAAATGAAAATGATAATTATAAGTGACACCATGATCTGGCCATTTCTGCCCCTTAGCAGTTCTGGGCTGATATGTTCATCTGTAGTGGGGAATAATATGGCTTATTAACATGCAGTGGATGGGCATTCCACGATGCCTGTTCATTCTCCAATCAGGCTACGAATTCTAGCTCCTTGAAGGGAACCTGGACACATGCAAGAGGAAGAGCTTTCACTGAAAACAATTTTGGTATAACAAGAAAGCATCCAGTTGGAGCTGTGTTTTAAAAGCCACATCAAGTTTTATATGTATTTATGATTTCCTGTATCCTGCACATTGAAATTCCAAGTTCAATCCCCTTTGATTTATCACCTCTGCAGTATATGCAAAACGAAAGGAAAAACAGCATAATCACTTTTATTGTAGGAAATTGCCAATAAAATCTGCTTCTGAATCATGTTTATGGGCACTGGGAGATCTGCAGGTTTGCCTAAATATGCAAGATAAGTTGTGGGGAGCAAAGCCTTCATTTTCCAGAAGTGAGATGGATCAGGAGCAATTGAGAACATATTGAAACTGTCTTGGTTAAAGAACAAAAATCCCCAGTGAATGATGGTCAAAATTAGGAGCAGGAGACCAGATTTCAATAAAGCATCTGTACTATGCTGAAAAGAATGCTATTAAACACTTTCACATTTAAATTTTCAAATCTCTCTCTCTGTCACTCTCTCTCCCTCCTTTCTCACTCTTCCCCCCCTTGTCTCTCTGTCTCTGAATCTCTATTTCTCTCTCAATCTCTCTCTCCCTCCTTTCTCTTTCTTTCCCCTCTTTTTGTCTCTCTCTCTCCCTCCTCTCTCTCTCTCTATTTCTCTTTCCCTCCCTCCCTCTCTCTCTCTCTTTCCCTCCCTCTCTTTCTTTCCCTCCTTCTCTCTCTTTCTCTTTCCCTCTCTCTCCCTCTTTCTCTCCCTTTCCCTCTCCCTCTCTCTCTCTTCCTCCTTTCTCTTTCTTTCCCCTCTTTTTGTCTCTCTCTCTCCCTCCTCTCTCTCTCTCTCTTTCCCTCCCTTCCTCTTTCCCATTCTCTCTCCCCCTCTCTCTTTCCCTCCCTCCCTCTCTCTCTCTCTCTCTTTCTCTTTCCCTCTCTCTCCTTCTCTCTCTCCCTTTTCCTCTCCCTCTCCCTCTCTTCCTCCCTCCCCCCCTCTCCCTCTCCCTCCCTCTCTCTTTCCATTTCTCTTTCTCTCTCTCATATGTTAAAACCACTGATGACAGCCATATGTACAGCTTGCATATTTGCAATTTGACTTCATTGCTTTCTTGAATTTCTGAGTTTCTTCTCTCCCCTCATTTAATTCAATCAGGGTCAACTTGCCTAAGATCTCATTAAGTTTAAAATTGAAGCCTAACCCAGAATTTGCATTTTTCTGGAGAAAAGCTAATTTCTTAAGCTACTCATCTTCACGACTCACACAATTTTATCCCAGTACCTTCTGGGAAATCTCAGGAAGTGCCTTTAGGACCATGGTATTATAAAGCCTCTTGAGCTGAAAAAGAATTCAGAGCCCATGGAAGCCAACCGCCTCATTTTACAGATATGGAAACTGAGGCCCAAGGAGGGAGTCTAAATCCCTGTTTCCCACATGTTATATGTAGGATTGACTGTGAAATAGGAGAGTAAAGGAGATGAGCAAACAATTAAAACGGCTCCATAAAACTGTGTGGTTTGGGAAATGTGTGCCCCAAGTTCCTGTTTCAATTCTCACTGTTAATCTCTTTTTAGTTTTTTTCCTTCACCTCTTACAGGCTTCTATCTTCAATCTCCTTTCCTTCCTTGCTAGTTCAAACTGTAACTGACGATGGGTTTTCTTCTCGACTGGCTTCATTTTTGCTGTTCTTCCAGGAGAAAAATCTATTACCTGCCCCGCCGGTACAAGTTCATGAGCAGGTTAGTAACCCATTCAAGCCAGGTGGCACTTTTTTGGCCCACTGATTGGTGGATCCAACAACTGCCAGAGTTACAAGCTGGGACAATGGGTATTTGCCATGTAGGAAAGCCTGCTAAATTCCAGATTTAAAAAGTTCTTGTTTCCAAATGGCATAAAAAGGAGCAAAGCTAAAAATGGCCTTCTCAAAGTCTTCTCTGCAGCAAGCCAGTCCTCCATACCTGGAGGAACTCAGTTCATTTTACAAGTATATTTGGAGGGGAAAGTCTTTTCTGTGCTGAGATCAGATGACTTAGCCCTTTCCAATTTTGAACACTTAATTTCTTTGGCTTGCTCTTTTTTTCTCCCAGTTAAAATCATGTCTTTCCTACTCTAAAGCCCTAAAAAGCTGTTTCAAGTAGAACAGATTAAACTGTATTTGACAACCCTCTTAGGAACTGATTGTTCCAGTTTGGTTCACTGCGAGTCTCATCTCAGATTGATAGCTGTTTTATTAGTAAAGTTGGCAAATAAATAACTTTGGCAGAGGCCAAAACCTATCCCTTTTGTGAGAACAGCTGTATTGGGCAAATGTCGCAAATACTCCACATCCTCCCAAAGCTTGTTTCTTCTGATTGGTTAGAAGGAAGAAAGGGGGAGGGGGATGATGGAGTGGTGGAGTAGTGTTCTTTTATGTCTCCCTTAATAAGCATTAGAGAAAGAGACTTTTAATTTCAGAATCACAATAGTTCTCTTCCTTTTAAGTGAGTTAATTAGGTTGACAATTAATGGGTCCTTTTTGAAAAATTTAATAGTTCATTTCAGTCTAATGTTTTGGGATTCTGTGTTGTTTTAATTATATGTTTACAAGAAGGGAGACTAGAATGTCCACAATTAATTATGATGATGCTAATTAGTGGAGCAGCTTAATAAAATTCTCCTTAACTTTGCTCAATACTATATGGAGAGTTGACCTGTCTCAAGACATTAAGGATTGCTGGTTTTTTCAGTATAATATTAGACCACGACCCGTCTAGAATTATTGTGGCTTGAAAAATGCATCTCTCTGCAATCAATCTCCTCATAGCTAGTTTGGTCCTTAGGCAGGAGACATACTGAGACTATACTTGACATCCAAAGCAGGAATTGGGCGTCCAGAGAAACTGGTTTGTGATTGCTTAGAGTTTATTACTAAAAGAGGCACCATGACTCTGAAAGTACTTGAAAGCTTAAGAAGTCCTTGGTTCATGTTGCAGATCTCCTATATAGAAAAATCGATGAGCTTGAGCAAATGATCAAATTGGGCCTTGGTTTCCTTATCTGTAAAATATAAGAATTTGATTCATTAAAGACATTTGGGTAAAGGAGCAATAAATAAGATCAGAATGGACATCTTCCACCCCTTTCACAGCAAGATTGGATCCAATTTCAAATAGATTGGACTCTTTAGATCAGGGGTTCTCAAACTACAGCCCGTGGGCCGGATTCGGCCCTCTGAGGACGTTTATGCGGCCCGCTGGTTATGGCAAATGGACTGAGGGGTAGAGACAGAGTGTGAGTTTTTGTTTTTATTATAATCCAGCCCTCCCACAGTCTGAGGGACAGTGAACTGGCCCCCTATTTAAAAAGCTTGAGGACCACTGCTTTAGACTATTGTATATAGTCAAAAGTAGAAGAAAATAAAGTGGTTCAAACATCCAGGACCCAAGGAAAGAGTCTCTCTTGTACCTTGGTGTCCTCTGCTGAAAGATGAATTGAACATTAGGGCTCTATTGAGCACTAGAGGCCCAACTGAAGGCTCAACCTCATTTCTTGTGGGGCAACCAAAGGGTCTTCTCATGGCTAGTCTTTTCTTGTTCCATTCCATTTTTTATATTGTTAATCATCTCAGTCATATCTGAATCTTAATGATCCCATTTGAAGTTTTCTTGATAGAGACTGGAGTGATTTGCCATTTTCTTCTCTAACTCATTTTACAGATGAGAAAACTGAGGCAAAAAAGTTTAAGGGTCACACAATAAGAACCTGAAGTCACAAATCTTCCTGACTCTGAGCCCATTCATTATACCACCTAGCTGCCCTCATTCCTTATATTGCTACCAGATTAAACTTTCCTATATGCAGATCTGGTAGAGGCCAATAGAATGTTACACTTGGAGTTAGAAAGACTGATTCAAATTATAACCTTTGTTAAATTATTTAACTTGTCTGTGCTTCAGCTGCTATGTGCAGCTAGTAGCAGGAATCATTCATGTACCTACAGATTTGAACATGTTATTTCCCTATTCAAAACCCACCATTGTCTCCCTGGTCCATTCTAACTAAAGTCCAAAATATGTAGCCTTGTATCCAGACCATCTGCAGCCTGCCTCCTTCTTGCCTTCCCAGGCCTATTTCAGATAATCTCACCTCCTAGTCTTTTCTGTACTATGCATTTTGGACTAGTCACATATATCTGCCTTCCACCTCCATTCTTTAATTCATCTCTTCCTCTGGAATATGCATCTTTTTTTAAAAAAAATTTTTGTAGTATTTGATTCATTTAATGTTTCCAGTTTCATTCAAAACAATTTTTACATTTGTTTTTAAATTTTTTTGAATCTAGGTTCTCTCCATTATCTCCGCTCATAATTAAGAAAGCACATGTGAAGGTATGCAAAACATTTCCATAAAAGTCAAGTTGTTAAGGAAAACATAAATCTCCCATCCTAATAAAAATAAAAACCCTCAAGAAAAAGTACGTTTTTTAAAAATAGAGATAAAGAAAAAGAAAATGTTTCAATCTGTATTCAGACACAATCACTTCCTTCTCTGGTTACAGATAGAATTTTGTACCATAAGTCTTTCACAGTAGTCGTGGATGATTGTAGTACTGAGAATAGCAAAGTCATTTACAGCTGGTCATTCCAGAACATTTCTATTGCTTTGTATATAGTTCATTTCACTTTGCTTGAGTTCATGGAGGATTTTCCAGGTTTTGTGTTTTATTTTATTTTATTTTTAAGAGCATTCTGCTCATCATTTCCCATAGAACAACAATATTACATCATAAACACATATCATAGTTGATTGAGCCATTCCCCAATTGATAGGCATCCCCTCGATTTCAATTTTTTTTTGCCCTGAGAAGAGAGCTGCTGTGATTATTTTTTTGTACACATAGGTCATTTTCCTTTTTTTTTTAATCTCTTGGTATTCATACCTAGTAGTGGTGGTGTTGGGTCAAAGGAAATGCATGAATTTATAGCTCTTTGGGCACAAATCATATTTTTTGATCATTTATCAATAGGGGATTATTTTTATAATTTTTAATAAATTTCTATTTATTTATTAAATTTTTACTTTTTTAAAAAATAAATTTGACTCAGTGGAACATACATCTCTATTTAAAACACAGGATTTTCACCTTGCCGGTAGATGAAAAATATCCCATCTCATCCCCTCATTTTATAGATGGAAGATCACTTCCCCAAGGGCACATAGCTGCAAAATGTCAGGTGTTAAAACCCAGAGCTCCTAAATTCCAGTCCTTTTCTTTTCCATTTTCCCACATTCCTACTCATTCCTCAAGACATAACTCAGATGGCATCTCCTCTAAGAAACATGTCCTGGTCCCATTAGTCTAAAATAGCATTTCTGTACTCTTTGATAACATTTGTTCCTGTCCTAAAGCCCACTTTTATGCTCTGTATTAAGCAGTTATTGCATAGTTAAGTATTGGATATTTATGTATCAGTACCCTAGATTTGGGGACTATTAGCTAGGAGGATTAAGGCCCTTGTTCTCAGTGTCCTGGATGTTATAAATATATATTTATCTAGATAGATAGATAGGTAGATAGATAGATAGGAGATAGATAGATAGATAGATAGATAGATAGATAGATAGATAGATAGATAGATAGATAGATAGATAGATAGATCCTCTTTAGCTCTATGCTATTGTACCTTATGAGTATAAGCTTCATGAGGCCAGGATCTCTATTTTAATTATCCTGTCTCTTCCTATTTCGTCCAGTGTTTGGCTCTGATAAATGGTTGGCAAACAAATGAACAAATAAATACATTTGGTGATAAACAAAGGCATGATTGTGAGTGAAGCAGAAAGAAATTACCTTGGGAAAAAGTTTAGAGAAGAGTATAAGAAAGAACCTTAGGGATTGGAAGGCAAATGAGCAGTCCTGAAAGAGAAAGAGGGAACCTCACAGACAGGAGGAGAACCAGGACCGTGAGGGTCTCTGGAGCCAAGATAGATGATAGGAAACCAGAGAAGCATGGGTAACATGGTGGCTGCTATCCAGATATCAAAGCTTTCCTCCAAAGAAGATATCCCTGGATCTGTTTATCAGGATTTTCCAGAATGATCATTTTTGTAGAGTGACAAGGCCAGAAGCTCATTTCAAGAGGGTTAAGAAATTAGTGTGTGTGTGTGTGTGTGTGTGAAAGAGAGACAGAGACAGGGGAGAAAGAGACAGACAGAGACAGAGAGGAGAGAGAGAGAGAAGGAGAGAGAGAAAAAAAGAGAGAGAGAATACATATATACATACATAGACACATCCTCATCTGTAAAATGAGCTTGAGAAGGAAATAGCAGAACCATTTCACTATCTTTGTCAAGAAAACCCCGAAAGGAGTCACAGACTCAGACATGAAAAAATGATTGGAATATATGTCTGTGTATGTATGTATATAGATCTTTTTAAGTTTGTGAAAATAGGCATATATATGCATATATGCATAATTTTTAAATTAAATGTGTTTGCAAACATATATGCATGTGTTCATGTACATGCATTGTGTATATATATATATATATACATATATATATATATATATGTACACATATACTTTTTTAAAATGTTAAATTTTAAACTTAAATACCAAAAATAAATAAATACATAAAAGTAATGTCCCATACCTACTGGAAAGGATTTGTATAATCAGCATGTCACAGCAGATTAAAAGCTGAGCTAGAAAAGAGGAGTTTTAAATTCTGCCTTTGACATCCACTTGCTGGGTGACCCTGGCAAAGAGAATCCCCAGGCAACTCTCAAGATTCAACTTGGTGCTGCCATCCACTGGTAAAATGAGTTTCCTCACCTGGGAGTTCTTTAACCCAGTGAAATCAAGGTTCAGTCCTTGTCTCTGACCAAGGAGTGACTGGGAATTGAGGAATAAGGCGTGTAGACAGTTTTCCCCAGAAATTTGGTAATGAAGAAAAGGAACAAGAAAAAACAAGAATGCTCTAGTATTACGATTGTAAAAAGTGAGTTTATTCTGAGGAAAATTTGAGCTTCTTTGTAGGCAAAGGAAAAGGAACCTGGAGAGAGGGAGAAACTCAGGCTTAGAGAAAGGGATGATCCATAAAATAAATTATAAGGAGGAGGAAATGAGATTAGCAACACAAGTAGAAAAGAGTTAGACTTAAATGGGGAGGGATAGGATTGGGCAGAGGTGAAGCTGTCTTCCCCAGAAATAAATATAAAGGAAGCCATACCATGAAAACACACACACACACACACACACACACACACACACACACACACACACACACACACAGTGTAAAGTAAGTCTGTGGTTAGTAACTCTTTATTCTCAGTCACTGAAGCAATAGCATACCCAACAGTAATTGTCCAACCAGAGAGAGCTAAAAAGCAAGATCCTTAGTGTCTCCAAATGACAATGAAGGGAAAATTGGATCAAAGGAAAGGAAAGAAATCTAACCCAATCTCTCCAGCCATTATCAGTCCAGCATGTCCTGGTTTCTGATAGAATGGAATTTAGTACCTGCTGGAGGGAGTCGCTGTGACTGTGGGTCTTTGTGACACTAAAAATAACTATTTGAAAATCGAGTAGAAAAATAATCATTCAACAAAGAGTTTATTTTGAAGCCACATTTATAGCTATCCCCCTCCCCTTGGATTTGTCTGTTTTTATCGATTTCAAGTAGTGTCCCTCAGGAAAGAGAGGGCTGGTGTGAATATCGTGACTTGCCTTTTCTATGCCATAATAAGATTAAAAACCCTCCCGTTCAATCTCTTTGTAATTGGCTAGATATTGCCACTCTCTCTCTCAAGCTGATTTCTTTGAATTTTTTCATTCTAACCAGATTTTTAAAAATAATAACAAAGAATATTTATGTAGTCTTTACTTTGTACCAGGTACTATGATAAATGCTTTATGGCTATTATCTTGTTTGATTCTCAAAACATCCCTGGAAGATAGATACTACTTATTCCCATTTACAGATTAGGAAACTGAGGCAAATGGAGTTTAAATGGTTCACTGAAGGTTAGGGGTGCATTTAAATTTGAAATTTTCTGACTTCAGGTCCAATTCGCTATAAGCCGCCTGACTGCCCCATAATAATTTGATATGTAAAATGCTTTAACTTTTACAAAGCATTTTTATGTGTGCTATTAAATTTGATCCTACAACAACTCTCTTTATGAAGTACCTTAGAATGTCTCGCCTGCTCTGTGCCAGGTACTGGAGATGCAAACAAAAGAAGGAAACCATTCCTGCCCTCAAGAACCTTCTGTTCTATTGGGGATAATACAATTCACATGCAGACTAATAAATACGAAATTACATGCAAAGTAATTTTAAGAGGAGGAATATACTAATACTTGGGGTCTGGATTGCCCAGATCTCCTCTAAGGGGTAAAACATGAGCCACTGCTGCTTTCAGGAATCTAGGAGCTCTCCAAGGTAGAGGTAAGAGGGAAGTTCATTCCAAAATGGGAAACCACACGTACAAGGACTCAAAAGTTCAATGGCCAAAACAATGTGGCAGGAAAGAAAAGTACATTAAGAAATAAGAAAAAGGCAGGAAAGGGGAGCTACTATACAATGGAGGGTCTTCAATGCCAGACAGAGGAGACTTCTATTTTATTTTCTCCTAGAGATGACAGGAATTGAAAATCTTGGATGCCTCTTTACTTTCTTCCCCTATAACTAATCACTTGCTAAGACCTGACAATTTTTTCTCCCAGTGTATCTTTGCTGTCTCTAATACCACCCTCATGCAGGCCCTTATAATCAATCAATTGATTAATTAATAAGCATTTATTAAGTACCTGGCATGTGCTGGACATTGTGCTAGATCCTGGAGATGGGATACAAAAATCTGCCCTCAAACACTTTACATTCTAATGGAGTTTTCCTGGATTAATCTCCTAATGAGTCTCCCACCCATTTGATACACTGCTACCTGACTTGATTCCTCATTATATATTAGATTTTTTTTAATGGCTTATTGTCCCCCAACAAGGTTCTGCCCCCTTTCTTTTTTGTTCCTTGAACTCTCTCCCTTCCCCATTTCTGTCAATATCTTACCTTACATTACCTTACATGCCTTTGAGGCCAAGTCCAAATGCTATCCCACAATCCCCGAGTTGAGAGGGACCTCATTCATAACTACATTACACATGAATGCTGACTGTGAACTTGTAGAGAACTATGGAAAAAAAAAAAAAACTTGTCTTATTTTTGTCTCTTATCCAGCACTTTGGGCAGGGCTCACATGGACAAAATGCTTAATCAGTATTTAGTGAATAAAGTATATATTATTATATATTTTATTACCTAAAATTACAATTTTAAATATATTTTTATTCATAAAACTTCATATTGAACTATGAAAATGGTCTCCAAAGCATCAGGAAAACCTGCATTCAGATTTAGCCTCTAGCTAGCCTTTCTAGCGATGTGACCCATAGACATCATCTCTTTTCACCTCTATTTCTTTATCTGTAAAAGAGGAATAATAATAGCAATTATCTCCTAGGGTGGTTGTGAGGACAAAATGAGAAAACCGAAGTAAAATGCTTTGTAAGTCTTAAAGCACTATTATTGTTTTTATTATCATAAAAACAGAACTGAAAAGTATAAATAATCTGATTCCTAATCATCATTTCAGAGACTTCTAACTATTCTTTTTGGCAAATGACTCCCATGAAAACCTACCAAATGGAATACTTGCATTGTAGATCTCAAGGTAGAGAGGACTCCAGCAGTTCCTTCTTTTGTAGATGGTGCAATTCAGGCCCAAGAAGGGACAAAATCATGTTGAATTATGTATCTAGAATATGTATCTATCATTATATATCTTAAGCTTGAAGGCACCTCAGAACATATAAATATATATATATGCTTATATATACATAGAATATATGTGTACATATAGACACAAGTACATTTGAACATGCAGGAACTATATGTGTATGTTGGATATGTGTGCATATGTACATGTGTATCCATAAGGGAAATTTGTAGATGTAAATGGATATATGGAATGTATGTGTGTATATGTATATATATATGTATATATGTATATATACATGGAATATGGAACATGTGAGTATGTGTGTAGGTATGTTTCATCTTGTAGATGAGGAAGCTGTAGCCCAGCGTGACCTGAACACATGTCAGAAGTGGGATTTGAACCCTAACCCCCTGATTCAGAACCAGTGTTCTTTCTTCTGTCTTATCTGGGGCAGTTCTCTCCTCTCCTATTTGGTTCGTGACAAATAATTTACATCTTGACCAGCAACTAAATAGAGAAATTGTCTCACTCTTACACCCTAATTTTTTTTTAATTGCAGATTTCATCTTGTCTAGAAAACAAATTGCTATATTTCCAAAAGCCTTTGATTATTCAATAAGTTACTTCTTTGTGCTTAAAACAGTTGCTTATTGACTTGGACTTTGCATCCAAGGAGTAGTTGGGGTCTGGGAGGATTTGGCCCAAAGGAAAGGAAAAAGAAACCCAGTCCCACTTATATCTGACTGCAATCAGTACCAGCTGGTTTCACTTACAGCTCTGTAGAGTTATTGAAGCTAAATACGCTCTATAATTCCTTTGACTTTATCACATATCCAAACTGGAAGATGAAAACATGACCCTACGATATCTCCCATTCTTTGACCTGAGTAGTATCCCAAATCATGCCTGCGTCATTTTTGTGTACTGAGTCAGTAAGGTAGGGAGGAGAGGAGCCCTTTGGGTTTTCAGAGACTGTGAGAGCAATGAAAAAACTTACGGTGATAAAAGTTGACTCTGGATTCATAATGCCCAGCAAGCAATGGGTAACTAATAAATGTTTATGACTGGTATTGGAATCATCCCTTTGATACTTATGACTATTGGTATCTTAGAAGAGTCATTTCTTCCTGGACCTCAATCTCCCCCTCTGTAAAATGAGGGGGTTGGTCTAGCTGGCCTCTGAAGTTCCTTTCCAGCTCTTGGTCTGGGATCCCATGCTCTTATGACTGGGAAGCCTTCCAGTATGGGCCCATGGCAGGATATTATCTTCAGAGCAGCTTAGCCAAATTCTAGAGACTTATCATCAAATCAACCACAGGAAATGTTCAGCCAGACCTTTCAAAGTCAGGATGCAGAGGGCTCTGATCTGTGATGGTGTAGGATAGATGAAATATCAAAGCATTTAAAAACAGTGCAAATGATGACATGATATGATCAAAAGAGAGCTAGACTCAGGACTCAAAAGACCAGCCTTCATCCCTCGACTGTGTTATCTTGCCCAAACCATAGTTTTCTCATTTGTAAAATGGAGATAATGAACAAGGATCACATGAGATCCTAAGGTCCTCCGTTCAGAGATGTAAAGGACTTCAGAGGCCATTAAGTCCAACTTCTCCATTTTATAGAGAAGAAAACTGAGTCCTAGAAAAAGGAATTGACCAAAGTTGTGTAACTAGTGACTGAGGCCCCTATTCATTAAATTACACTGCTCCTCTTTTACATAAATCCCCCCAAATATGGGAATGACAAAAGTTTGTCCGCAGCAGGTTCCATAAACACATAAGCTAGAATCGTTACTTCAGTCCCTCGGTGGGACAGCCCTAAAAGACAGAAATCTTTTCTTCTTCTTGTGTCTCCCTGCAACACAATCTAAGCACATCAGAAGTACCTGCTCAGCGTTTGTTGACTGACTGCCTGCCCATGTGCTTTTCATAAAGAACTCTAAGAAGTATCAGTGAACTACTTTGGGCTGTTCTTCTCTACTTGTTAGCTGGCTAGTCTCTAGACTATCATGAAGTTTGATTAATGATGCTAGTCTTTAAGGTCAAAATATTCTCCATCTGGGCAGACATCAAAACTAGACATAGCTCAGCAGTCTGCCATTTTCTCTCTGTGCTATTGTATAGAGAATCCTTCTTTTGTTACATGGAAGAATTTGACATTGAAAATACTAGAGTGTTGTCAGTCATCCTTCAGCCTAGAATTAATACTGAATAATGGGGTTATAGATCTAGAGCTGAGAGGATCTCCAAGATCATGCAGTCTGTCCTCTCATTTTATAGATAAGAAAAATGAGATGGAGTAACCTTTCCAAAGTATCACAAGTACTAAAACTTTGGTTTAGAGCCATCACACTAGCAGTTTTGTTACTTGGGGAAAGCACCACGATGCTGCCCTCAAATGAATTCTATAATTCACCATGTGAAAAATAATATGGTAATTTACTCGTCAAATAAATGGGTAGGTTAATTAGTTTACTAAAGTAACTTCTACTGATCTCTGTGTCTCTATTCTGAATTTAGAGACTCTGGGACAAAGCCCTGTTTGCCTCACCCTAGTTAATATTTCTGCTTTTATCCCAAATAAAAAAGAACCACTTATTTAAAAATGTTCATCAGAAGATGAGATTTTTTATTTTATTTTCTTGAACTTTATAATATCCAAGGGATTTTCAAATGAGTACTTCCACTAGGTGTTTAATCTGTAAATCATAAGAATATAGTCTTCATTACATTATGGGTCTGGGATTTAGAGGGGAAGAAATTTATTTTTGTGATGGCAAGTCTTCTGAATGCAAATCCATGTTGTATTATAAAATAGGAATTATTTCTCTCCTGATTACAGTTTGTTGCTTTTAATAATGTTAATCAAAACTTTGCTGGTGTTAAAATTACCAGTAATAAACTTTCTGGATCTGGCAGAGGTTCCTTCTTGCTGAGGCTGACTCTCCCCTCTGAGTATGTTTTCAGAAAGCCATCCAAATAATGCCTGCATAGCTTTCCTTGGAAGTTCCCTCATCTGTAAAGTGATGGGGCTTGAACTACTCATGTTCCCTTCTAGTTATGGCCCAGTTATCTTAGGACCCTATTCATTTACAAGTGGTGTGACTTCTACACCTATAAAAATGTGGAAGCTGGACTCAGTGATCTCAAGTCCTTTCCAATTCTGGCTCTCTGATGTTACTTTTTCCTAGTAGAAACTTAGAATCCAGTAGAACTTAAGAGTTGAGGGAACAGAGCCCAGAAAGTTTCAATGACCCACAGATAGCTGATGGTCAAGCCAAGACAATAATATGTGATTCCTCACTTCCCTTGATATGTCCTAATAAGCTGTATAGCCTCCAACTCTTACCTAGGGGGTCACCTATTATGTCCATCCTAGCTTAGACTAGGATTCTCACAAAGGATATGAGGGAGGCAAGGAATGTACAAGGTATCCCAAAAAGTCTACCATTTTAGGTTTCAGAACTAAGATTTGGGGACTCTCTGTACACTAAAAATTAACCCCTCATTTTTCTCCCTTGGCAATTAAAGGCAAAATTTCGCTGGGAGCAAAATTAGCACAGTAAAGAGTTTTCCTCAGCTATAACTAGATGGGTGCGTTCTCTCACTGGCCAAATCAGTGCTTTAGGGGAATTTTGAATGGGAAAGAGAGTAGAATCAGGTTAATCTTTTCGCATCAGAACTTAAAATTTGGGGGTTAGAAAGAACTTTGGGAAGCCATGTATAGCATCCCCTTCCTTTCAGACAAAACTGTTCCAGAATTAGGAAAAAGTAGAATCAGAGAGCCAGAATTGGAAAGGACCTGAGATCACTGAGTCCAGCTTCCACATTTTTATAGGTGTAGAAGTAACACTGCTTGTAAATGAATAAGGTCCTAAGATAACTGGGCCAGAGCTGGCAGTAACCTATAAAATCCTACCCCACTTCTGAAGCCTAGGAGAAGTGACTTGTCCAATTTCCCCCGGCAGTGGGCTTGTGAGGTAGGATTTGTTACAGTCATGTTGCCCTTTCTAAATAATCTCTAGGGAAGGAGATTTCATATTCCCCATTAGAAACCTACTCCAGAACCTGCAAAACTTGAAAAACCTTCACACTAGGAAGTTCCCTTACTAATGGTTACAAACCAAAAGACAACAAATATGGAGTCTTAGTTCCATAATTCGTTTTCATTCCCACCATGATCCTGAATTCAGATATGATGAAAAATCTTTATACTAATATATTATTCAGAATATAGATTGAATATATGAGAGGACAAGATGTCACTAGCTGCTATTGCTATATTTTAAATGAATATTTTAGGCAAATGTTCCAGTTATTTTTTTTTTCATGAGTTTTCCCGTGTTTTCACTTTGTAAGGTAAAGAATTGTTTAGGACTACTTGATGAGTCAATTTATATACATGTAAAGTCCCTGAAGGCAGGGACTGCTTCATTTAAGCACATAGTAGGTGTTTAATGAATGATTGTTAATGAATTATTTTTATAATCATTGGAAAGGCAGAGCACAGGCTTCCTCTTGGCTCATTCCACATGATTTGAGAGGAATCAGAAAAGGATTCATGAAGAAGATGGCATGTGAGCTAATGGTAATAATAGCTGACATTTCTAGGGCTTTCGGATTTGCAAAGCATTTTATCTACATTGTCTCATTTGATTTGTCCAACCAGCCTGTGATGGAGGAAATGTCATTTTCAAAAATTTAAGTAATATGTCCATGGTTACATCACCAGCAAGTACTGAAGCTTGGCTCCAAACCAAGACTCCCCTCAGAGCTAGTCCATAATTTTCCCTATTCCATACTGTCTCACCTTTGTTATGTTCTGTGTTTTTTTTTCCCAAGGTATATTTATCTTTTTTAGAATGAAGATCCCTGAGCCCGGGGCAGTAATGATTAGAAATCTATTAGCTCTGAATAAGAAAAGTATAAAAATTAGTTTCTATTATCCTTTAAATGATGGAGAAAGAATTGATTATCCCTGTGCATTTTGAAAGTCTTTGGAAAGACACTGCCAGGCAACTCTCTGTGGAAATTGCAAAATATATCTCAGTGTGCTTTGGTAGAGGCCATTTGCCTGTGCCAGTGAAATCAAAGGCCTCGTGTTATAAGCATTGGGGTTTAAAAATACAAAGAATGAAATAATCTCCGATTCTAAGATGCTTTTGTTCTAATGGTATATAGGCATTTACCTATTGATTCAATCAGTAAATATTTCCTAAGTACTTACTATATGCCTGAACTATGCTGAGCACTGGGGATACCAGAAGAGGCAGAGAATGACCAAGCCCCTTCTTCCCTGCTACCATTGCTTTTGTTATGGTTTGAGCCACTAAATTAGTTGTGTGACCTTAGATAAGTTACAGATTCAGCTACTTGGAAGGGGCCTCAAAGGTCAGAACAGAGGCCATCCTCTGCAAGTAGTCACTTAATAAGCATTAAATCTTTGATAATTATTGATTGGCTATCCAACCACTAACTGGTAATGGCCAATGAAAGACCCTGCCCCATCCCTAAAAGCAGCCTGTTCTGCATTTGGAGCTCTCATCATTAAAAAGTTTTCCCTTTAAAAAAATATGACCCTCTGCAGCCTTCATCTTGTCTTCTAGAGACAAAGAGATCAAAGCTGATTCTTCTTCCCGTGGCCTGCTTTCATATATTTGAAGACCCCTCTCTTGTCTTCAAGTCCTCTCTTTACCCGATAATTCCTTCGAGGAATTAAGTCTTCTTCTGTCATGCTCCTTGGACCTTATACCATCTCATTTGGCTTTCTCAAAATGCATTTAGGCTTATCAATGATATTCTTAAAAGTTGGCACCCAAAACTAAACAAATTGTCTGGATATGGTCTGGCCATGGTGAAGTACCAAAGTAATTAACCTCATTATTCTAAAAGTTGTGTCTCAATGGAAGTTTGATTTGGTGAAGAGAGTGATGGATTGGGAACCAAAAACTTGGATTCAAATCTTGATTTTCCTAATACTCATTATTTGATCTTTGACGAGTCATTCAACCTGTCTCATTCACTCATTTAAAATATACATGTAATAATGCCTGCATTACTATTTGTAGAGTACATTGATGGAACAGGGCATAGTGTACCTGACCTGGAGTTAGGAAAACCTGAATTAAAATTCTGTGTTAAGCACTTACTAGCTGTATGACCTTAACCTCAGTTACTTTGATCATACCTTAACCAGTTAACTCAGCCTCTGTTACCTAAATCATAAAATGTGGATAATAATAGTCCCTAACTCCCAGGATTGCTGGATCAAATGAGGATAACATATGTAAGGTCCTTTGCAAATCTTAATGCAATCTATAAATGCTAGCTATAATTATATTACATGAGGTAATATATCTAAAGTACTTTTAATATTTAAAGTACTAGATAAATGTCAGCTACTGTCATCTGCATCATCATTGAGACTTAAAATTTGTTGTTGTTCAGTCTGACCCTTCATGGAGTTTTCTTGGCAAATATACTGGAGTTTGCTTCTTCTAACCATTTTATAGATAGTGAAACTATATTAAATAGGATTAATTGACTTGCCTAGGCTCACCCAGCTAAGTGTCTAAGGATGGATTTGAACTCAAACCTTTCTGAGCCCAAGCCTAGAACTCTATCCATTGTGCAACTCAGCTCTTCTCAATTTAGGATATTTTCAAGTTTTCAAGTCACATTTCCCATTTCTTTTACCATAAGAGCTCTCATCAAGTGACAGACAAGTTTCCACACAATGCCTGGCACATAGTAGATAGTTTTTCAAAATCACTTCTCCATTGATTTCTTGATTTTATCTCCTTAGTCCTCCGTTTCCACGTTTGTAACAAAAGGACATTGGACTAAGTTATCAACAAGGCCAGTTGGGGCCAGGAGTGAGACCCAAATCATTGATGAGGTTGGAATTGGAGCTGATGATGGTTAAGACCAGGGGTTTTCAAATTATGGCCCACGGGCTAGATGCGGCCATTGAGGACATTTATGCGCCCGCCAGGTTATGGCAAATGGGCTGAGGGGCAGAGACAGAGTATGGATTTTTGTTTTTACTATAGTCCGGCCCTCCCACAGTCTGAGGGACAGTGAACTGGCCCTTATTTAAAAAGTTTGAGGACCACTGGTCAAGACCAAGACTAGGTGCAGATCTGAGAAAAGGGCTCAATCTAAGATGAGTCCATCATTGTGGGCTTGGTTTGAGTTGGGGGGAGTTGCATTGCTGTGTGACTAAGTGTCATGTCCATTAGTGTGCCAAATAGGTGAAAAACTCTAAGACAAGCTCTGGGAATAAGTCACTACATTTGGCTTTTCTCCTTGATTGATTTTACCTTCCGTAGCCCCCTCACTTTTCTTTGTACTCTCCTCGGCTAATCTTCACAAAAGAAATTATCATTTAATCTCTAGAGAGGAAGGAAAGGTCCAGGAGATTTCCTTTCTATCACTGACTGATTCCAGAACTAGCTCTACATGACTTCATCCTAATCAGTGAAACCCTCACAGCAATTTGCCATCGGGTGCAAAGCACTTTGCCGGGAGCTGGGGATGCTAAGGCAAAAATGACAGTCTCTGCTTTCCAAAAGCTTGCAGATTGCAGTGGGAGAAGCCATGTTGGGTACTGGGGTCAGGAAGACCACAGAGCCGTGTGACCCCAGGGAAGTCATTTGTCATCTCAGATGCGGTTTCCTTATCTATGAGATGGGGAAATAGGAATCATGAGGCTGTAAGGTTCTTTATAACACACAGTATCCAGTGATGCTTTCCTTTTCTGAGCCTTAGTTTAGTCCGCTGTAGAATTCTGAGGCTGAGCTAGGTAGTTTTGAATGTTCCTTGGTCAATGAGCTTATGGTCCTTTATCTTAGCACAGTGACTGCCACATAGCAAGCACTGAATAAATGCTCTACTGACTGACTTTCTGTTAAATGGGAATAACGCCTTCCTCATGTTAGGACTATTTCGTCAAATAGGGGGAAAAAAGAGGCTTAGAAAAAAGAAAAGCACAGGACGAGTGATAGGAGTTATTATCCGTCCATAAAAAGGCCAGTGGTGATCTGTCAGTTATTCTAGCGGCTTTTGTACAGATATAACTTAGAATCATGGCACTTTCAAGCTGATTTTGTCCTTATTGTGTCATAGGCCAAAAGAGCACAGAAAGGAAAGACAATAGACAGATGCTCCTAACGGGGAACAAAGCCTGCTCGGTCGATCTCCTATGCGCTAAACTTTGGTCCTCTTTGGGAGGTCCCTTTGCTTTGTTGCCGAGTAAGCACAATCCTGGCTCATCCTCCCAAGGGACCCATAATCCTTGGTTAGGAGTTCATTTGAAGGACACGTTTATTTTTCCTGGATGAAGAGCATCAGTTAATACATTTTTGCACACAAGGATGTCCAAACTCATAACATAGCCCAGCTCCCTGAGATCTGCAGTCTCAGCTCAAAAAGAAGGATGTTAAAATAAATGCACCAGCTCTATCTGCTAATGGACCAGTTGGGACACATAAGTCAATATGGGGTAGTAGCTTCTAGTGAATTCTAATGAAGGAAGGAATTTATTTGCTCCATATGATTTGTCACGGCGTTGTACTGCCACAAGTCTGCCGCCATGACAGTCTATTACCATGACAGTCTGCCACCATGACAATCTACCACCATGACAGTCTGCCACCATGACAGTCTGCCGCCATGTCAGTCTGCCGCCATGACAATCGGCCACCATGACAATCTACCGCCATGACAGGATGCCATCATGACAGTCTACCACCATAATAGTTTGCCGCCATGACAGTTAGCCACCATGACTGTCTACCACCATGATAGTCTGCCACCATGACTGTCTACTACTGTCTACTGCTATTACAATTTACATCCATAATTTTCCATTGCCACATTTTATTACAACAATGTTCCATTGACGTGACATCCTATTACCATCACATTTTGCCAGCATGTTACTCCAATGCCACAACATTCTATTCCCAGGCTATTCCATTGCCATGCCATTCAGCCATGACATTGTACTGCCATAACATTAATATGATATGATATTCTACTGTCACAATATTCCATTAATAGGACACTTTGCTGCCATTCTATCCCATTGCCACAACATCGTGTTGGCAAGGCCCTGAACCGCTGTGACGTTCCATGGCTAGGACATCCTAGTGCTGTGGTTTTCTATTGTACACACTGCCCCCCAGTTATTTTGTGGTTATTGTCCTCCCCCCAGTATGTCATTAATTTCCCTTGCTCCGTTTTAGTCAGAGATGCCCACACACGATGTGGGGAGATTCCAAACAGAAAATGAGATTGTTTCAGGCTGTGTGCCATGAAAGGTCTCAGGTTCTATGTCAGTGGAATCACAACTTGCCCATTAGAAGGGCTGGCGTTCAGAGCCGTCAGAGACGTTGCGTGGCTCTCAGCACGTTGGGTCATCCTCGGGGAATATGGGAGGGATGTTTGTGTTTCAGATAGAGTCTGACTGAGCCTCTGTGACTTCACTGAGGAATCCCAGGGCAATGCTGATGGACTTTTCCTGTCTGATCTTGCCTCCCATGTACCACAGGATCGATAAACAAATAAGCAGGTTTCGAGGATGGTTACCTAGAAAGCCTATGAGACTGGACAAGGAGACACTGCCAGACCTGGAGGAAAATGACTGCTACACTGCCCCTTTCAGTCAGCAAAGGATCCATCAGTGAGTGTTTCTGGTTAAAAGCATCTCCCTGAGCATGGATAGAGCATTTCCCTCCCCTAGAGCTTTGTGGGGTGGGAGAGTGGACAGGAAGAAGAATAGTTCAATTTTAAAATTTTTATTAAATACGATTTTTTTTTGAGATTGACTCTGTCAGCATTGTCCAAGCTGGAAATGCAGCAGCCAGTGGTGAGCCTGATGCTACCACTGATCAATCTGAGAGCCTCCACCTGTCCCTTTCTGACCGGGGCCTATTCACCCCTTCTTGGGCAGCCTGGT
Source organism: Sminthopsis crassicaudata (assembly GCF_048593235.1). Taxonomy (NCBI): domain Eukaryota; kingdom Metazoa; phylum Chordata; class Mammalia; order Dasyuromorphia; family Dasyuridae; genus Sminthopsis; species Sminthopsis crassicaudata. The sequence continues at coordinate 288,003,826 of NC_133621.1, forward strand.
GGCCTCCTACACCTAGAGGCTCACCATATTCGTGTGGTTTAGTGTAGACATCCCAACTGCTGCTTAGAACTCTCAAGCTCAAGTGCTTAATCCACCAGTCTCGACCCCCTCCTCAGTGATCAGGGACTACAGGTTTTCAGCACCACACTTGGGAGACCAGCTCTGAATGAGTTAGGACTACTATGAGTTCAGAACAGAATCCTGAGGCAATGTGGCCCTGTCAGCAGAGCGTGGTGGGGTTCAAATTCTACTGATGGGCTTAGGGCAAGTTGATTACACTTGAAAACATCAAGTTCTTTGTCAATAAAATGAGGCAGTTTGATCAGATCCCATCCCAGTGTGGATTTGGGTTTCTCAGCTGAGTATTCTCTCTAAGTCAGTTTCCTTGTTACCCACAAGTCATTGACCTATTGAGGCCTCCATTTTCTCATATTAAAATAAGGGAGTTGATTAAATTTTTTATTTTAGAAGAATCTGTGAACTTGGTTTTTAATAGAAAACTGTATATCGGTGCCACAGGTTACTTTGTAATCCCTAATATGCTATTTTGTGCATTTAAAACCATGAGAAGGGGTGTCTAGACTTCATGAGACATTTCCGAGGGGAGCTGCAACACAAAACAAGGAAAGAACACCTAATCTTGGTCTAGGAGCTTAAACTGATTCTTCTTCCTGAGCCTCAGTTTACTCATCTGTAAAATAAAGGAGTTGGCTTCAAGGGCTTCCAAGATCTCTTTCAGTTCCAGATTTAAGATCCTAAGCTGCTCCCTCTTTCTGGGTCACCATTTCCTTCTCGGTAAAAGTAAGAGAAGTAGTGTCGACAGCCAGTCTCTGAGATCCTGTATAGGTATGGATCTAGGATCCTGAGCTCATAACTCTCTCTTTTTATAAAATGAGACAGTTTCTGAAGGCCCTCCCAGCTCTCAGGCTAAGGTCCTACAGTGCAGCAGCCAGTTCATTCTCTTCATCAGCCTGCTGTTTGCATCCTTCCACCATCTGGTTACCAGCTGCCTCATGGCCTGTTTTATAACCCTCCCAGGGATGGGCCCACCATCCCTGAAAGAAAGAATAGAGGGAGGGAAGGAGGGAGAATGAGAAGAAGGGAAGAAGAAGGGGAAGGAGGTAAGAAAGAAGGAAGGGGTGAGGAAGGAAGGAAAGGAAGTAATAAGGCAGGAAGAAAGACAGAAAAAGAAAGGAAGGAAGGAAGGAAGAAAAAAGGGAAGGAAGGGAGGAAGAAAGGGAGGGAGGAAGGAAGGAAGGAAGGAAGGAAGGAAGGAAGGAAGGAAGGAAGGAAGGAAGGAAGGAAGGAAGGAAGGAAGGAAGGAAGGAAGGAAGGAAGGAAGGGAGGGAGGGAGGGAGGGAGGGAGGGAGAGAGGAAGGAAGGAAGGAAGGAAGGAAGGAAGGAAGGAAGGAAGGAAGGAAGGAAGGAAGGAAGGAAGGAAGGAAGGAAGGAAGGAAAGAAGGAAGGGAGAGAAGGAGAGAGGAAGGGAAAAAGGAAGGAAGGAAGGGAAAAAGGAAGGAAGGAAGGAAAGAGGGAGGAAGGGAAGCAAGCAAAGGAAGTGACTCAGTTGAGGATAAGGTAACCAGGATATTACTGCCTTGTGGAAAGACAAAGACCTTGACATACTAGTCAGATGCCATGGCTACCATAGCTGGGAAGCAGAGCAAGGGCCAAAGGACCATACATACCCTAAGCCAATGTGCTTATTGCTTCAACTTAGTTAAGTCTCCAGGAGTTGATAATGAGAATCAAGGGAAGTTTAATTTTCAACTTAGAGATCAAAGACTGGGAGTATTTTTCCTAAAGAAAAAAAAACAGCAAAAACCCTGAAATTTTTATCACTTTTCATTTAAAATCTGGTCATGTCTCAGTTGCTAATCTTGAGATTTCTGAGATTCACAATAATAGTTGCCATTAAATCTTCTTGATTCTAATTAACATGCAGATTGCCACCTGATGTCTCACTTGAATTCCATGTTTTCTGAAGCTCTAGTGTACTAACCAGAAAATGAAGCTGATAAATGGGTGGAGAGAACGCTTCCCTCTCCCCATATCTTTGCTGGGGTCATTGTTTCAGAGTCCCTTTCTCCATCAATAGCAAATGATATTATCTACAGCATCCCTGGGACCTTCTCCCCCAAATCTGCTAAGTTTTGTATAACTTCCTTTAAAGAGAAAAACAGCCTCTAAAAATGTGTAATGGTCACAGGGTCATATCTCTGGAGCTGAGAAGGACTTTAGAGATCCCGAGCCCCCTTCTTCCACTGTGGACATGGGTATGATCTGAATGAAGAAGGGGAATACGGTATAGGTTGCCAGGAAGATCAAAGCTTGAGTTTTTGGACATTAGATTACATTAACTGGTTCACTTCCACTTCCTGTAACTAAATCCTGTTGGTCCTACCTCTGAAAAATTTTCTGCTGTCCTTTTCCCTCTCTCTCCAAGTCATTACCCTACTATAAACCTCCATCCTTACTGATCTGGACTACTGGCCTGGACTTTGGGCATTCTGATACATCTTGAGGCAGGTGACCTTGCCCAGTCCTCCCTCATTTAAATCCAATTCATTTGCACCCCCTGACATCCTGATCCCCTTCAGGAATGAAGGACAAACAACAATGTCTTTTATGATACCAGTATTCTTGTGTGTGGGTCTGATGGTCTTATTCCTCTGTTCTGAAGCCTTAAATGGCTCCCTTTTGCCAACCAAATGAAATAAAAAAGAAAACAACCTATTATTTAAGTCTTTTCATAATCTAGAGCCTCCCTTGAACCACCATTGAAGGTCACCCAAACTCTTCGATCTTCATTTCTTAAATATAATAAGCAAGACTTGGACAAAACTTAGGGTCTCATCCTTTTCAGCGTTGGACTGGCAGGTCAGGTATCTTAGCTGTGCCAGAGGGAGGAGAGTAAGAAAAGGCATGGGCTTAGTTTCATCTCTAAAATGGGAATAATATTAGTGCCCAGTTCCCAGGGTTGTTGTGAAGACAAAAATGAGATAATATATGTAAAGTACCATATGAAGGCTAGTTATTCATGCTGTTGTTATAGGACAGAGAAAGTAGGAAGAAAACAATCATTAGTTAAGCACCTACTAAGGCACTGTGCTAAGAACTTTGCAAATGTTATCTCATTTGACCTTTACAACAACCTTGGGGGGGGAGTGATAGGAGCTATTATTCCCCCCTTTACAGTTGAAGAAATTGAAGCAAACAGAAGTAAAGCAACTTGAGGAATCTCTGTAAAATAAAACCATAAGGTAAGTTATAATTTTGTCATGAGTGGGATGCTAAGTAGATCATTGTTTTTCTTATTAGGTCATAAAAATATCGCCAAAGGTATAACCTCATGTAATCTCATAACAAGCAAAGTTTCATAAAGATTCAGAAGCCATTGAATCCAGACTTTCCATTATATATGGGGGAAACTGAGGCCAAGAGATGATAAGATCATAGAAGTGAGACTGCTAAGGAGCCCAGAAATCATGTTATCCTGCCCCATTCCCTGTCTTCTCATGGAGAAGACTCACCAAAAGTCTTCCAGGGCACATGCCATCTGAGGTACCATTGGAACCAAGATCCACCAGCAACTTTCGCCATCAAGGTTTTGATATGTCACAGGTCCACATAAGAAATTAAATGGGAATTTGGGAGAAGTTTTATAGAAGTTGTAGAAGGCGTAGGAAGGCTAGCAGGTGACAGAAAAAATGTGAAACTCAGAAATGCATCAAATTTATGTATGGTATGATATAGTCTACCCAAATTTTACAGTAAGATGTTATAAATAACCCACAAAAGTAAAGGAAAAATTCAGACTTCTTCTCTGGTATGAAGGGCCAAAATTTTTTTGTGCATTTTCCAGATCATGGGAGTGTCATGCCCCTAATCTCTATGATGTGAAAAATCTAACTGTAGTTACCTCTTAAAGAACTTTGCATAGTGCCTACAGTTGGTGCTATATAAATGCTTATTCCTTTCCCCTTTAAAAGAAAGGATAGATTCAAGTGATATTATAGTGGTAGAACCAGTAGTACTTGACAAATGACTAGAAACTGGAGTGAAGGAGAGGGAAGGCACCAAGGTGACTGAGTGAGCAAGTGAGGGTGATGGAGAAGATGCCATAGGCAGAAAAAGGGGAAGGAAGGAATGATTTGTAAGAATGACTTGAGTACCGGACATATTGAATTTGAATTGCCTAATGGAGCAAATGGGTCCCTCTGTCCAGTTGGAAATGTTAGAATGAGTCTCTAGGGAGTTGTTGGGGCTAAAGATTTGGGAATCTCCTCCTTTGAAGAGATAATCATTGTCGCTGAAGCCAGAGGAGTAGAGATTGTCAAAAAAAAAAAAAAATGAGGCTGACTCACTAAAAAAACAAGAATGGGAAAGCCTGAGAAAACCTCAATGAACTTGCTAAGTGAGGAAGTCATCGATGACCTTCAATTAATTGAAGTTTTGTGTGTGGGAAGGGGGGAAAGAGACAGTAATATATGTTATTTTATCAGGGTGGAGATGTCTTGGCAAGAAGATTCCTTATTAATGCCAATCAGCTCCAGCCCTGCAACTTCTCATCTTAGGGAGCTGTCTGAGGTTCTGAGAGGCACTTGTCCCAGAAAGCGTCCCCCAATATGTGGGTCAGCAAGGGACTCTAACTCAAATCCTACTGACCCCAAAGACGTGCCTCTATCTACTTTACCATACTTACTGTCAATTAATTGAGCTCTTTGGATTAAATGATTCCTCCCAAATGAGTAGTTGGTATCAGGTCAGGGTCACATAATCAATGAGTGAGACGTGAACTCATTTCTTCTTGGTTTTGAAGCTGATTGCATAGTCCCTATGCCATTCTACTTCTCGTACTGTTATGAGGTTAGTACAAAGACATTGGAAACAAGCCATCAGCAATAAATACTTTGTTGTGTTATAATTAGAAATACTTTTTGCATGACTTGTCAATAATGTCTGGTATGTCTGTCTTCAAAGTGGATGAGATTGACATAGAAATGATGGCAGTAATAAAACCATAGCATAATAATAACACATGGTCATGGAAACCAAAACACATCTTTTTTAGAAATTCAACTTCTGTCAAACCCGAAGACAAGGACTGGTCACTTTTCAGAATCCACATGTTCTCCATTTGCTTTCTCGTTCTTCAGTGTTTTTCTGGTTATATATGACTGCCCTTCATATTGGAAATGTCATTAGAAATGATATTGTGGACAGTGATTACTTAGAGCAAATCCCATGATAGGTACTTTTTCTTTGGCTAGGCAAAGGGAAGCAAATGTCACGAAATGATATGTGATTCATGAGACAGCTCCTCTATCTTTTCCCAAGAATTAATCAGTGCTGAATTCCCATTCAAGGAAACCATTATGCTAATGGAAGATCTCTTGTGCCTTTCTCAGATTTGCAAAACTCAGGCTTTCCTATTATCAGCCTCTTGCCTTTCCATTGGGCCATCTTTTTTCTTTCTTTCTTTCTTTTCTTTTAGTGTAAAACAGTCAAAGGCTTACTTTTTTTAAGATTGGCAGATCCTTAATGGAAATGTCAGAAACAAGGATGCCATGGGTATATATTGCAAATATTCTCTTGCCAAAGACTATGTCTTCTCTTCCTCCATGGAAGTCCTATTACTGTCTTATCATCACCTTAGACTACCAAAGTATATGTCAGCTTTTCATGGACCTGAGCAGATCTTCCCAAGCCTGAAGGCTTGGCACATGGGGCCCTTTATTCACAAAGTATGTGTTTCTATAGGATCATAGATTCAGGGTTAGAAGCCATTTAATCCAAACGTTTTACTGATGAACAATCCACAGCCCAAAGAGAGATTTCTTGATTCCCAATCAGGTTAGCCAAGTTCAGAGAGGTCCATTTATTATCTCATTTGACCCTTACAACAACCACACCATCCCTGCTGATGATCTAGTTTGGCCATCGATTTAACAAAGTGTGAAGGAGTAGTGATCTGTGTTGATGGATGGAGAACTCAAATAGATGATATCATAGATCTCTTAGAATTAAAGCAATTAGGTGAAATCTGTTGTATACAAGCACAAAAGCACACTTCATTCACTGCACCTGAAAAACTATCCTGGATACTTGTATTTTCTCTATCAGTTTAGCTTGTGTAGCTTTGGACTGGGTTTTGCTGAAAATGCTCCCCACAGAATCCACTCCATTTACAAGAAAACTTTCTTTGCTTCTTTTAATATTTCATGGGTGCAGCAGCCCAGCTGTTGATCTGTTCAGCCTCATGAGGAGCTTGCTTCCTTTACTGCTTGTGGATTTATCCACCAAGCAAAGAAGCACTGCGATAGCACCAACTGTGTGGAGGATTACTCCAATATTAAGGGTAAAATAGGTACAGGGACTGAAATGGGGACCTCAATGATATGGGGAACTGCAGAGTGAGGAACCTCCCTCCCTTTTCTATAAATTACAGACTTAGAGACTTAGAAAAATGGGAACAATAATGACACTAACTAATATTCACTTCTAAGTTGGCAGAATTCTTTACATATGATTTCTTATGGAATCCTCACAATGACCCTATCCAGTTTTACAGATGGGGAAACTGAGGTAAACACTAAATGACTTGCCCAACATTGCATAGTCAATCAGTGGTTGAGGAAGGATTCAAACCCAGTTCTTCCTGGTTCCCAGTTCGGTTCTGTAGCCTCTCTGGATATCTAGAGCATTGAGGAGTAAAGGTACTTATTGGGATATTTGAAATCCTGGGAAATTTCCCCAATGTGATCTGGCCTGGGCACTAAAGATCATATGCAAGACTGAGCCCAGATTTTCCTACTTCTGAGGAGAGCTTTCCATCTATTGTATGCACCATAGTGCTTCTCATCTATATTAAGATGTTGTTATTCAGTCTTTTCAGTCATGTCTGACTCTTTATGACCCTATTTGGGGTTTTCTTGGCAGAAATCCTGGAGTAATTTTGCCGTTTCCTTCTTCAGCTCATTTGACATATAAACAAACAGAGGCAAACAGGGTGAAGTGACTTGCCCAGGCTCACACAGCTAGTAAGTATCTGAGGTCAGATTTTAATTCAAGTTTATTTGACTCCAGGCCTGATACTCTATCCACTGCATTACCAAGTGCCCCTTCTATTAAGATAGAGACAGACATATACATGTATGTCTTTATATATGTGTACATGTGCACATACACATATGCATGCAAAGACATACATAGAGAAAGGGGGAGCAAAGGGAAGGAAAAGAAGAGGGGAAGGGAAAGAAGGGTACAGATAGACAAAAAAAGATATAAGTACATCCAGACATAACTCTGACACACAAGCTGAATAACCTTGGACAAATAAAAGGGTGATGTTTACAGAATCATCCTTTTAAGAAAATGACTTTAGAAGAATTAGAGTGAAGGAATACCTTGAAGAAAGGAGACCCATTTAAAAGCCCATTGCAGTAGTGTAAAGGAGAAAACTCAAGGGCCTAAACTAAGAAGGTATTTATGAGTAAAGAGAGGTCAGCCTATATAAATAAAACAGACCTTGATGGAAAATACACTCAAACTTTGGTATTCAGATAAAATGTGGAACAAATGTCTTATTTTGATCAAATTTCTTTCCTTTCCAAAACTAAAGCTAACAGTGTGTTCATTAAAACTGACCATTTATACATGTTTACCTGTTTTACCATCTTGGAGGACAATTTGGCAGTTTTGTGGTTTTGAAATTATGGTTCTCTTAAGTTCCAGTGTTTTAAAAATAGTGTTCTTGTAATTTTACACACTTTTGCGATGGGGTATTGTTTTGTTATACAATTTTGACTCAGATTCTTATTTCAGTTTTACATTTGTCTATGTATAATTTCAGGAGGAATACTAAACATCTGAACTAATAATCACAGAGGTTTAAAAAAAGAAAAGAAAAAGAGGTCAGATGGAAGCGATATGCAGAGGTACATATGTCAAGATTTGGCAACTAAATTAGTTATATGGATTGGGAAGAGTGAAGAAGCAAGATAGGCAACACCATTGTGAACCTGGGTCTCTGACTAGAGCAATAGTGGTATTTTCAAAATACATAGGCTTGGAAAAAAGATGGGCTGATGGGAAGACATAATGAGCTCAATTTTTAGACTTGTTGAGTTTGAGATGCCTGTGGGGCACATTCAGTTTGAAACATCCAAGTTAGCAAAGGGAGATAAAGAGACTAAGGCTCAGATGCAAGGCTAAGGATGAATATAAAGATTTAGGATTGATCTGCATGAAAGTGATAATCAACAAGTGAGACAATAAAAAGAGAACAAGAGAGGGTCCAGGACAAATCTTGGGATGTGCTCACATAGGTAGGACAGTGCTTGGGGGATGGAAGGGCAAAGTAAAACAAAAAGGAATGGTCATGCAAACGGAAAGGAAGAGAACTAAGAGAGACTAGAAAAGCTGGAGTACCCTCCAGGATAGGAGGGGAAGGTGTGTCAGATGCTGAGGAGAAGCTGAGAAGGAGGAAGCTTAAAAAAAATTGGTTTTAAGAGATTAATGACTGGGGACAGCTGGTTCAGCTGAGTGAGGACAGCAAGAGTCAGAATGCAAAGGGCTGAGAGGAAAAAAGTTTGGGACTGATTGTATTGAGGATAGGAAGCTGCTTTTCCTAGAAAAACTAAGAAACTTAAGAGAGGAGTGATACAAGATGGTAGCTTGGGATGGTACAGTTGGATGTTTTTTTTCAGGATGGTGGAAATTTAGGTGAGTCATAGGGAGCAAGGAAAGAACTGGGAGATAGAAGCACTGTTTGATGGAAGAATCAGATGAGAACGATGGTGGGGACAGGTAGAGACATTGGATTTGTCTTTTCTCAGAGACTGAAGGAAAGGGGAAGAGTAGGAAGGATGATGTCAAGAAATTTTGACATGTGGGGTAGGGAAGGTGAGGGAGCTCACTATGACTAGTCTCAGTTCTTTTTTTTTTTTTTTTTTTTTTTTAATTTTTTTTTTATTATATATATATATATTTTATAATATTATCCCTTGTATTCATTTTTCCAAATTACCCCCCCTCCCTTATTCCCTCCCCCCGACGACAGGCAATACCATACATTTTACATGTGTTACAATATAGTCTAAGTACAATACATGTGTGTGAATATCATTTTCTTGTTGCACAATAAACATTAGAATCCGAAGGTACATGCAACCTGGGCAGACAGATATTAGTGCTAACAATTTACATTCCCCTCCCAGTGTTTCTTCTCTGGGTGTATCTACCTCTGTCCATCATTGATCAACTGGAAGTGAGTTGGATCTTCTTTATGTTGAAGATTTCCACTTCCATCAGAATACATCCTCATACAGTATCGTTGTTGAAGTATACAGTGATCTTCTGGTTCTGCTCATTTCACTCAGCATCAGTTGATTTAAGTCTCTCCAACCCTCTCTGTATTCCTCCTGCTGGTCATTTCTTACTGAGCAATAATATTCCATAACTTTCATATACCACAATTTACCCAACCATTCTCCAACTGATGGACATCCATTCATCTTCCAGTTTCTAGCTACAACAAAAAGAGCTGCCACAAACATTTTGGCACATATATGTCTCTTTCCGCTCTTTAGTATTTCTTTGGGATATAATCCCAGTAGTAGCGCTGCTGGGTCAAAGGGTATGCACAGTTTGATAACTTTTTGGGCATAATTCCAGATTGCTCTCCAGAATGGCTGGATTCTTTCACAACTCCACCAGCAATGTATTAGTGTCCCAATTTCCCCACATCCCCTCCAACATTTGTCATTATTTGTTCCTGTCATCTTAGCCAATCTGACAGGTGTGTAGTGGTATCTCAGAGTGGTCTTAATTTGCATTTCTCTGATCAGTAGTGATTTGGAACACTCTTTCATGTGAGTGGATATAGTTTCAATTTCTTCCTCTGAGAATTGTCTGTTCATATCCTTTGACCATTTATCAATTGGAGAATGGTTTGGTTTCTTATAAATTATGGTCAGTTCTCTATATATTTTGGAAATGAGACCTTTGTCAGAACCTTTGTTTTTAAAAATATTTTCCCAATTTGTTACTTCCCTTCTAATCTTGTTTGCATTAGTATTATTTGTACAGAAACTTTTTAGTTTGATGTAATCAAAATCTTCTATTTTGTGATCAATAATGATCTCTAGTTCTCCTCTGGTCATAAATTCCTTCCTCCTCCACAAGTCTGAGAGGTAGATTATCCTCTGTTCCTCTAATCTATTTATTATCTCCCTCTTTATGCCTAAATTATGGACCCATTTTGATCTTATCTTGGTATATGGTGTTAAGTGTGGATCCATATCTAATTTCTGCCATACTAATTTCCAGTTTTCCCAACAGTTTTTTCCGAATAATGAATTTTTATCCCTAATGTTGGAATCTTTGGGTTTGTCAAAGATTAGATTGCTATAGATGTACCCTTTTTTGTCCTTTGTATCTAATCTGTTCCACTGATCTACCGGTCTATTTCTTAGCCAATACCAAATGGTTTTGGTGACTGCTGCTATATAATATAGCTTTAGATCAGGTACACTTAGACCACCTTCCTCTGAGTTTTTTTTCATTAGTTCCCTTGCAATTCTTGACCTTTTATTCTTCCATATGAATTTTGTTGTTATTTTTTCTAGGTCATTAAAATAGTTTCTTGGGAGTCTGATTGGTATAGCACTAAATAAATAGATTAGTTTGGGGAGTATTGTCATCTTTATTATATTCGCTCGGCCTATCCAAGAGCACTGAATGTCTTTCCAATTATTTAAATCTGATTTTATTTTTGTGGCAAGTGTTTTGTAATTTTTCTCATATAATTCCTGACTTTTCTTTGGTAGATGGATTCCCAAATATTTTATACTCTCAACATTTGTTTGGAATGGAATTTCTCTTTGTATCTCTTGCTGTTGCATTTTGTTAGTGATATATAAAAATGCCGAGGATTTATGTGGATTTATTTTGTATCCTGCCACTTTGCTGAAATTTTGAATTATTTCTAGTAGCTTTTTAGCAGAGTCTTTGGGGTTCTCTAAGTATACCATCATGTCATCTGCAAAAAGTGATAGTTTAATTTCCTCATTTCCTACTCTAATTCCTTGAATCTCTTTCTCGGCTCTTATTGCCGAGGCTAGCGTTTCTAGTACTATATTGAATAGTAATGGTGATAGTGGGCAACCTTGTTTCACTCCTGATCTTACTGGGAAAGGTTGCAGTTTATTTCTATTGCATATTATGCTTACTGACGGTCTTAAATATATACTCCTGATTATTCTAAGGAATAATCCATTTATTCCTATACTCTCAAGAGTTTTTAGTAGGAATGGATGTTGGATTTTGTCAAATGCTTTTTCTGCATCTATTGAGATGATCATATGGTTCTTATTAATTTGATTATTAATATGGTCAATTATATTAATAGTTTTCCTAATATTAAACCAGCCCTGCATTCCTGGAATAAATCCTACTTGATCATAGTGTATTATCTTGGAGATGATTTTCTGAAGTCTTTTTGCTAATATCTTATTTAAGATTTTAGCATCAATATTCATTAAGGAGATTGGTCTATAATTTTCTTTCTCAGTTTTCGATCTACCAGGTTTAGGTATCAGTACCATGTCTGTGTCATAAAAGGAATTTGGTAGGACTCCTTCATCCCCTATTTTTTCAAATAATTTATATAACATTGGGGCTAATTGTTCTTTAAATGTTTGGTAGAATTCACATGTGAATCCATCTGGCCCTGGGGATTTTTTCCTGGGGAGTTGATTAATAGCTTGTTCTATTTCTTTTTCTGAAATGGGACTATTTAAGCAATTTATCTCCTCCTCTGTTAATCTAGGGAGCCTATATTTTTGGAGGAAGTCATCCATTTCACTTAAGTTATCAAATTTATTGGCATAAAGTTGGGCAAAGTAACTCCTTATTATTTCTCTAATTTCCTCTTCATTGGTGGAAAGATCCCCCTTTTCATTTGTAAGACTATCAATTTGATTTTCCTCTTTCTTTTTTTTGATCAAATTTACCAAAGGTTTATCTATTTTATTGGCTTTTTCATAAAACCAACTCTTGGTTTTATTTATTAATTCAATAGTTTTTTTACTTTCAATTTTATTGATTTCTCCTTTTAATTTTTGTATTTCGAGTTTAATTTTTGGTTGGGGGTTTATAATTTGGTCTTTTTCTAGCCTTTTAAGTTGTAAGCCCAATTCGTTAATCTTCTCTTTCTCAATTTTCTTCAAATAAGCCTCTAAAGATATAAAATTTCCCCTTATTACCGCTTTAGCTGCATCCCAAAGATTTTGATATGATGTCTCATCATTATCATTATCTTGGGTGAAATTGTTAATTGTTTCTATAATTTGCTCTTTCACCCAGTCATTCTTTAAGATGAGATTATTCAGTTTCCAATTACTTTTTGGTCTATTTACCCCTAACTTTTTACTGAATGTAGCTTTTATTGCATTGTGATCTGAGAAGAAGGCATTTATTATTTCTGCCTTCCTACATTTAATTTTGAGATCTTTATGTCCTAGTATATGGTCAATTTTTGTATAGGATCCATGAACTGCTGAGAAGAAAGTATATTCCTTCCTATTGCCATTCAGTTTTCTCCAAAGGTCTATCATACCTAGTTTTTCTAATGTTCTATTTACTTTTTTAATTTCTTTCTTGTTTGTTTTGTGGTTTGATTTGTCTAAATCTGAGAGTGCAAGGTTGAGATCTCCCACTATTATAGTTTTACTGTCTATTTCTTCTTGCAGTTCTCTTAACTTTTCCTTTAGAAAGTTAGATGCTATACCACTTGGTGCATATATGTTTAGTATTGATATGGCTTCATTATTTATGCTACCTTTCAGCAGGATATAGTTTCCTTCCTTATCTTTTTTAACGAGATCTACTTCTGCTTTTGCTTGATCTGAGATAAGGATAGCTACCCCTGCTTTTTTGGCTTTACCTGAAGCATAATAGGCTCTGTTCCAACCTTTTACCTTTACTCTGTATGTATCTCCCTGCTTTAAGTGTGTTTCCTGTAGGCAACATATTGTAGGGTTCTGCTTTTTGATCCAATCTACTATCCGTCTCCGTTTGATGGGATCGTTCATCCCATTTACATTTACAGTTAAAATTACTAATTCTGTATTTCCTGCCATCGTATTATCCCCAGATTATGCTTTTTTCCCTTGACCCCCCTGATCCCCCTCCCCGATATTTAATTTACAGACCCCCCTTGTGACGCGCAACCCTCCCTCTTTTTTTTTTTTTTTTTAGGATCCCTCCCCCCTCCCTCCAAGTCCCTTCACTTATTCCCCTTTTCCTTTTCCCTTTTCCTCTCCCCCCTTTTAATGAGGTGAGAGAAAATTCTCTGAAAAACAAATATGTTAATTATTTACTCTTTGAGCCTCTTCTGATGAGAGTAAGATTCACACAATGATTCTCCCCCTCACTAAGTTCCCTCAGATATGGTGTATTTTCTATGTCTCTTCCTGGGATGTAGTTTCCCTCTTTTTATCACTTCTTCCCCTTTTTCTGAACCGACCTCCTTCCCTTTACTACACCCCCCTTTTTTTCTTTTATATCAGTAAAATCAAATTATCCTTGAGTATTTTTTATATACCCACAACAGAGTTACAGTTCTCAAGGGTTCTGTGTACCTTTTTCTGTTTCTCTTCAGTCTTGTGGATGTAGATCAAATTTTTTGTTTAAGTCTGGTTTTTTTCTTAGAAACATATAGAATTCCTCTGTTTCATTGAATGACCATCTTCTTCCGTGGAAAAAGATGCTAAACTTAGCTGGGTAGTTCATTCTTGGTTGCAGTCCTTGATCTTTTGCCTTACGGAATATCAGGTTCCAGGCCCTTCTATCTTTTAATGTGGAGGCAGCCAGATCTTGGGTGACCCTTATTGTGGCACCTTGGTATTTAAATTGTTTTTTTCTAGCTGCTTGCAGGATTTTCTCCTTTGTGTGGTAATTCTGCAGCTTAGCCACAATATTCCGTGGTGTTCTTTTTTTAGGGTCTATTTCAGAAGGAGTTCGATGAATTCTTTCCACATCTACTTTCCCTTCTGTTTCTATTATCTCTGGACAGTTCTCTTTGATAATTTCCTGTAAAATAGAATCTAGGCTCTTTTTTTGGTCATAGTTTTCTGGAAGTCCAATAATCTGCAGATTATCTCTCCTAGATCTATTTTCCAGGTCTATAGATTTTCCCAGTAAGTATTTGACGTTGTTCTCCAGCTTCTCATTTTTTTTGTTTTGTTTGACTGATTCTTGGGTTCTCTGTGAATCATTCATTTCTATTTGTTCCATCCTGACTTTTAAGGAGTTATTTTCTTCTTTCACAGTTTTTAGTTCTTTTTGTAAATGCCCAATTTCGTTTTTAAATGAATTGTTTTGCTCTATTGAATTTTTTTCCATTTCCCTAATTTTTTTTTTTGAGAATTATTTTCTTTTTCCAATTCAGAAATTCTATTTTCTTGAGACTTTTTTATCTTTTCCAATTCAGAAATCCTACTTTCCTGTGTTTTTTTAACCTTTTCTAATTCACTAATTTTGTTTCCCTGCATCTCCTGTGAATTCTTTATTTTTTCCAACTCCAATTTCAGGACGTTGTTATTCTCTATCATAACTTCCCTTTCCTTGCCCCATTTTTCTTCGATCTCCCTCAATTTTTTAAGAGCTTCTTCTAGGAGAGAGTTATGTGATGGGGGGCAGGAATCGTTCCCCTTTAGGTTGTTATCTTCTGAGTCTTTGCTGTTAACTTCCTCGGGGTTGGGTACCCGCTCTTTCTCTGTATAGAAGGAATCTATAGTTTTTCTAGCTTTTTTGCTCATACTTAAAAAATGTTTTGGGGTCTGTCCCTGGGGTAGGAAATTATTTACTTCTTTACCAGCTTCCTCCCAGACCGGATGGATGCAGCGGCTCCTGCGCCTGAGCTAAGATAGAGCTCTGGGAGAGAGTTCCCCACCCCCTCCCTGGAAGCGCCCCAGAGGTGATTAGCACTACTGTGCTTCGAGGGCGTAGAATAGTGAAGACAGCAAGAAGCTCAGCCTATGTGTCCGGGTGGGGAGTGGATGTCTGCAGCAGGTGACGTGAGAAGCCCCTGTGCTCAAACTGGAAGTGTCTGCCAGAAACCGCGGTCCCTAGTTCAAAGGTTCCGCTTCTCTGGGACTTCCTGGAGCTGAGTTCCACTCCCTCCAGCTAAGCTAGGCCGCGTGTGTTGCCTTGGGCCGTATCCACCCACTTGTCAGTCTCTTAACTATTCTCAGGAGGGAGCTGAGGCCACACCCCCTGGTGCCTGAGTCACCCCCAGGGTGGGGGGGGGGGAATCTAATCTGAGTTTTAAAATATTTTGGCTTTCTCTTCTGAACTGCTAAATAATTAGCAGAGAAGAGCTAACAGCCTGTGCCAGATTCCTTTACCTCAGTGGCTTCTCTGATCCCAGAGCCCCTCCCAGCGCAATGGGCGCAGTGTGCCCCTACCCCACCGTCTGTGCTGGTCTTTCTTATTCCTCCCCTGAGAACTGACCTTTCCTGTTGAAACTCCAGATTCTCTTCAGCTGGTAAGTCGTGCTTCCAGTCCTTGTGGTATCTATCAGTCCTGAGCTAATTTTGAGACTTAATTTATCTAATTGGTTGTGAGGGAGTGAGGACGTTCACTGAGTCGTGTGTTTCTTCTCCGCCATCTTGGCTCCGCCCCCTAGTCTCAGTTCTTAATAACATATTAAATGAAACCCTCAACTGAGAGAGAGGACCGGGGGAACTGTGGGTGATTTGAGGAGAGAAGAAAAGGTTTGGGGTAGTCTTTGTAGAGAATAGATATAGAATCAACTAAAAAGGAATAAAAGAGTTGCTTTTAGTAACTAAAAGAACAGTTGCTAATCTTCTATGATAGGGGTTTTCTCACTAGGAGTTTCCAATACCAGTAAGAGCACAGGTCCAGGAAAATTACACATACACACACACACACACACACACACACACACACACACACATACACACATATACCCCATGACAATTTACATGTATATATTGTAAATATAGATGAATTATCCATATACTGTATATGTGTGTATGTATGTAAATGTATATGTATTTGTGTGTATGTATGTAAATGTATATGTATTTCTTATATATTATATATGTTTAAGGTCCCTGTAGGACCAACTTTTTCAAATAGCTCCATTGCTCAATTTTATATATGCTTACACATCACTATACATTTCAGTGGTATAAGGAGCTCCCAAGTGAAGAAATTCTCCCCACACTTGCACCTTGCCATCTTCTCTGCAATATATATTCTTAGAGAGTTTCTTAGAGAACTAAAAGGTTAAATGGCTTTCCTGGGATCACACAGCCAGTGTGTGTCAAAGACACAATTAGAGCCCAGGTGTTCTGGGTTTTAAAGGCAGCACTGTACTATTTTTCCTCTCCGTCTCCTTTCTCTTTCTCCCCTGTTCTCAATTCTGTTACTCCAGTAGATCCCCAATCTCACAGTATGACTCAGCACCCAGGCAGAGATCTACTAAATCATATGCATGTCCTCCCATAAATTTGTCATTTAAGATCCTTCCAACATGGGGGGGGGAGGTCTTTATACTCTCTGAATGTTGTGTAATTACCAGTACAGTGTGCAGGCTGGGTAAAGGTTGTTCCTTGTTCTTGCTTTGTGATGACCAGAGCATTACTTTTCCAAAACCAAAGCATTTCTAAATAATTCCTCCTTTGTAGCAGTCTACTCACTCCCACCGTACTCCTCTGTCTTGCCCTTTGGGTGACCCTCAACTTGAATTCTTTAGAGAACCTGGTTTTCCATGAATAGCATCTATCCAAAATCACGAGAAAATTACTGGCACTAAAAAGATAAGCTTTTGTTTAAGATAGAAGCTTAGGATCTACAATTTCTAAAAGACAATCCGGCCTTTTTCTCCAAACTAATTATAAGCCTTCCATCAAAATCCTTCTCAATTACCTCGTTGTGCTTATCACTCTTTGGACTTCTGACAGGCTCTGCAGATGGACCAAAACCTGAGCCCAGAATTAAATAGAAAAAAGAAATCAAGCCAGGTCACATTTGGGAAGTTGCCCAGAGTTTCATTGATCCCGAGCTGCTCACTGCTAAAATGGCTCGTCATCTTAAACCATGTGCTTGGCACATAGTAAGTGCTTAATAGATGCTTTTTTCATTCATACGTCCATTCACTGGTATTTTGACTAAAAGGCTGCAAATTATGAAATAGCAGGACCAAAAGTACAGGAGACCCCAAAAGAAATGCAAAGTCCCATGTTGACCATCACTGGACTAAATAATAGTGGTAGTAGTAATAGTACACATTTCAGTAGTTCCCTTTAAAGTTCACAAAGCCTTTTACATAGGTTGCCTCATTTGGTCCTCTAAACAACCATGTAGGTAAAGTGCTATTATTATTCCCATTTTACAGATGATTAGCCAAGTTAAGTGATTTTTGCAAATAGTAAGAGAGACAAATTGGGATGGTGGAAAGATTTCTGCATCTGGAATCAGAGAATTATCTCAGTTTCTTCATCTATAAAATGAGGGGGTAGACTGGAACAAAGATTCTCAAAAACTGTGGATCTTGATCCCATACAAGGTCACATAACTGAATGTGGTAGTTATGAAATTATGGTTTATTATCAATAAGTGTTTGGTTTTTCATATTTTATATAAAATATTATCTATATAAATATATATTTATATATAAATATAATATTACATATTTTATATAAATATATAAGAATATTTATATACCTATAAACTCGGGGTCACATAAAAATATCTCAGGGTCACAAGTAAAAAAAAGTTAAAGCCCTGGAGTAGAACTTGTGTTCTTTCCTGTTTTTGTGTCACAGAATTCTTTGGCAGTTTGATGAAGCTTAGGGACCTTTCTCCAAATTATGTTGTTAAATGCACATAATAAAATACATTGACTTAGAAAGGAAACTATTTCTATTCAAATGCTCTAAGTCTGTGATGCTGCTGAATGCAAGAGTGGAACCCAACTATTCCGGACTCCATGCTGTCTCTCTCTAGCAAGGGAAGGGTGAAATCGGTGACATTAGCTCAGACACAAAGAGGTAGAATAAAAAAGAGCTTGCCTTTGTGCAGGAAGAACAAGCCTGGAGATATTGCAGCTGTTCTTGAAGTACAGCGGACCTAGGACAAAGCTCCCAGAGCACTGGGTGAGCCTTTTATGGAGAAGCTGTGAGGTGGCTCAGCTGCCAAGTACATGAGATGTGAAAGAATAATATGGGAGACTGGAATCCTTACCAGAGGAGGGAGTGATTATGATAAGATCACAGATGCATGGATGCAAAAAATGATAGATCTGGAGGGGTGGAGACAAAGAAAAAAAGAGGGAGAGGGGAGAAAGAGAAAGAGTGAAAAGAAAGAAGAAGAGGGAAAGAGAGAGAGAGCAGTGCACTTAGAACATTCTTATAACCCTTACAAAGAAGTCAGGAAATGTGTCCATATTGGAATGGATC
Source organism: Sminthopsis crassicaudata (assembly GCF_048593235.1). NCBI lineage: Eukaryota > Metazoa > Chordata > Mammalia > Dasyuromorphia > Dasyuridae > Sminthopsis > Sminthopsis crassicaudata. Next base: position 288,022,320 of record NC_133621.1, read on the forward strand.
TGTCCTTGGTAGAGACCTCCCAATGTAGAAACTTCCTCTGCCAGAGCAGATTACCATCTACTCCCCAGCAGGCTTGGCTAGTTCCCTTGGGTAGTGAGAAGCAACTTAACCCAGAGGATAAGAGACTGTAATTTTTTGTCAGAGGTAGCATTCGGCCCAGATCTAGCTGCCACTGGCTCTCTGCTCACTGGACAGACTGCCCAGACATCCTCTCAGAGTCTCTCCAAAGAACTTTAGGATCAATTGCACAACATGGGAGACACTGGCACAGGACCTCATCAGGGAAGGGGCAGTGCTCTCATTTTGTCATTTTGGATCTCTTTGAGAATGAAGGACAATGGCCAACCAAATCCCTAAAAAGCACTGCCTCCCAATAGGTGTTTCTGGGGGGGAGAAATGCTGTAAACTTTATGTCAGGGACATTTGTAGTACGGATTAGCTGGCTGAAGTACATGGGTGTCTGTCTGGTTATCTCTTTGGACTTCCACTTCTTCCTCTTTATAATGAGAAGGATGAAACCTCCCAGTTCGAAGGTCCATTCCAAGCCTGGATCTGTGATCAAGCCATCAGGGGGAATGGAGACCTCTAAAAAGAGGAACACATTTAGCCGCTAATGACTTAGTACAGATAAATATATTGGATCTCCTCGTGGTTTAGGTGCCTAAGTTTGAGGAAATATAACAAGAAAATAAGAGACCATGGCGATGGGGATTGAGTTGTCCTGAACATGGGCTACTGCCTGAGGACAGAAGCAAACAGGACACTCTCTGCTTCATGACAGCGAGGGAGTACTTGGAAAGAATTTAGTTGGTGATGAAAAGGAAGTGGAGAGAGGGATACACTAGAGATAGACTATCCCCTTGAAAATCCTAGAATCCTAGATTTAGAACCAGAAGGAATCTTCGGATTCTTCTAGGCCAGCCCTCTCATTTTGTATTTGAGGAAAAAAATGAGAAATCGAGGAATTTGCTCAAAGCCACATGGAGTGTTACAAGAGTGTTAAACAAGAGGGATGTTGTTAAGTCTAAACCTGGGCAGAGCTCTCCCACTGCCTATTTAAGTAGGAACTTATCATTTTAAGCCAAGTATCATTCACATATTAAAGGCACATTTTTGCTGTACCCATCAGTATATGTTCATATTTAACTTTGTAAACACACAGAGCCAGTACCTTAAATCGATCAAATCATCTGGCAGATGCATTTGGCAATCTCGCCTCTTTGGACTGTGTTTATTTTTATTGATCTCAAGACTTGAGAGAAATCCCTCAGGAAAGGAGAAGGAGGTTGGGGGTTCATTTAGATTGAATTGAATGTTTCATTTTTATGCCCCCCAGTGACTACAAATTATCTCGAAACACTTGTTTTATTACTTTTCTTCATTCTTTATTGGCTTCCAAAAGGATGCTGGTTGTTTCTATCGATTTGCGCTGTCAGGGGAAACCCATGTGAGTTTGAGAAAGTTTGAGATTATTATGAATATTAAGCAAATGATGCCGTCTGAGGCTCAATTTTTGCAGGAGTTGGGGTTTCTGTTCAGTAAGATGTTATTTATCAAGTTCTTCTTCAGGCAGTAAGGCCGATTCGTTAAAAGAAAAAGCCTCTGCCTGGGGTATCAGGGGATAGATTTATTGCTTTTGAAATATGGCCTTCCCCCAAGTTACTCATCCATTGTATTCCTCCCTTGTCCGTAAAGGAATTTTAAGATGAGTTGCCCCTATGTGATGCTCTGGATAAGAGAAGGATGACCTCACTTAAATACAGTAGATCTACCCCACGTCCAGAGGAGCTATTCTCCAACGTGAAGGTGACTTTAGCCAACAAACTCTGAAACTATTTTAACTCTTTGAGATTACGGATTGTTTTATTCTTATTTTTTGTGTCCCCAGAGCCTAAAAAACTCTGAAGCTAAGTCTGAGATATTCATACATGGGACAGAAATGAATTTGATTTGTCCAAAGCAAGTCATCTGAATGTCCCATTTCATGAGTAGGTAAAATAGAGGCCGCTAGGTGACATCATATTGCATAGAGCTCTCATCCTGGAATCAACTCCAGCCCTGTTTGCCTCAATTCTGTCAAATGAGCTGGAGAAGGAAATGGCATTCTACTTTAGTGTCTCTGCCAAGAAAACCCCAAGGAAGGTCCCTAGGAGCTGGACATGACTTATAAGACTTAGCAATAGCCAAGTGGGTAAATGGAGTTTGACAAAGCAGAGGGAACACTCCTGTTTAACAAACTAAGTCAGTCTGCATGTGCTTTTCCTCCTGTTTTTATGTGTGTGTGTGTACAAATATGTGTATATGTGAGAGGGGGTATGATTGGTCTGAAGGAACTCCTGGTGAAGAAATTCCTCCCAGTTTGATGACTTACCTATAACTTAGTCCTTTTTTTAAGCTTTTTATTTACAAAACATACATAGAGGCAATTTTTCCAACATTGACCCTTGCAAAACTTTCTGTTCCAAATTTTCCCCTCCTTCCCCCCATCCCCTCTCCTAGCTGGCAGGTAGTCCAATACATGTTAAATAGGTTGGAATACATGCGGAACTTAGTCTTACAGACTGGCATTGTCTGTTACGAAGATAATAAAAACAGTACGTAAGAGGTAGATCTCTCCTCCTAAGCTATTAGCATCACTCCATCCATTCTGCCCTTCTGCTTTCTTTATATGCTTCCAAATTCTTATCTTTAGTTGATTTCATGTACTTCTGAATCAAGGGGATCTTGTGTAGCCTTAGTAGGAAGTTATCTCAGCGGTCCAGCCATCAGGACCCATCAAGACCCCTTTTCTGTCTTGGGATGAGGGGGTATTCAATCCAGTCTTCCTCATTGTTTGCTTGAAGGGAACTTGGTATCAGCTGTTGAATCAGAATATTGACAAGGATAGCTGAGAAGACACTTTTTTCTCCTCCCCTTATATGTCAAGTCCCCCAAGATTATGCTATCTCTTCCACTCAGGATTCCTACTATTTCTGCTTCAGTTACTTCTCACGGGTCCTAATTGGGTCCAGAATCTAGTCCCTCTGATGTTTGCTTTATCTCTAGAAAGATGAAAATGTTAGGAAGGCAAGTCCAGAATGTATTGTTCTCTCTGCCTTTTACACTGTGAGGCTGGAAGCAGAAAAGCAGTTCCTTAACTTCCCCCATGACTTCTCTAACCCCAGCTCTGGCAGATTTTTAAAACTTATCTCCTATTTCCTCCTGCTCCCATGTCAGTATTCATTACCTGCCATTCTGTTCATCAGGAAGGAAGCTGAGGGAGGACTTGGAGATCCAACAGACCTGGCTTCAGATCCCATCTCTGCCTCGAACCTTGAGCCTCCCTTCTCCCGGAGGATAAACATCTTTTGTTGTTATTGAGTTTTGTTTGTCATGTCCGGTTCTTTGGAATGACCTCATTTGGGGTTTCCTTGGCAGAGACACTGGAGTCGTTTGCCGTTTCCTTCTTCAGCTTATTTTACAGATGAGGAAACTGAGGTAAACAGAGTGAATTGACTTATCCAGGGTCACACAGCTAGGAAGTGTCTGAGGGCAGATTTGAACTCAGGCCCTCCTGACTCTGCATCGATACGTTTTTATCTAGCCTAAGTTAACTTGGGTGAATTGTTATTACTAACAGCTTTTCTTTTCTTTCCTGAGAATTATGCCAATTCATCTTTTGAAGTGCTTTCATTATTTTTCTAAAGAGAGTTGACATAATTCAGTAGAGATTAAGTACTTTATAAAAATTTAACCATGGGAACTCCGCTATGCAAGACTAGCTTTCTGAAGGAAACGTCAAATGAAATCTGAAAGCAGGGAAAACGTACTTCTTAATGACATGGTTTTGCTTCCAATGCAAGTGGGAAGAAGCAAGGAAATGAGAAGCTAAAAAACTCTTCTGCCCTCATCCCTGAGGGGTGGCTTGGTCTAGGAATCCACAAAATTATAGAATTGGTTTTTTGATATTTTATCCCACTGTTGACTTGTCCATACCTTAGCATCTCTCCTCCTCCCAAAGAAAAAAGCCCAAATATTTTCTCAAACAAACTGATATCTAGCTAAGTCTTATCTGTTTTGTGTTCATGAAATTGATATTTTGGACCCAATATAAAACTTTATATTTATCTCTATTAGATTTTGTCATATTGGACTTGTCCTACTTGTTCTAGTCTCTGAAGATATTTTCATTTTCTGATTCTATCATCCAGTTTATTGTCTTTCTTTGTAGATTTGTGTCATCTACAGATATGTTAAATATCCCACTATATCTTTATCCAAGTAATTCATAAATAAAGTTTTGTGGTATTTAAATCCTTTCAGTGCACAGAGACATTGAGCATGCTTATTATTAGTGGGGATAATAAAACTACAGGTAGCCTGGTATAGAGGGCCACATTTCAAATCTGGAAAATCTGCATTCAGCCCTTGCTTTCAACAAATCTTAGTTGTATCACCATGGACAAATGAATTAATTCTAATTGACCTCTGTCAGCTCTCCATGATTCTAAATTAGATGGATTATACATCAATAGAGGGCATGTCTGTGCTGGGAGGTCCCTATAGCTCCAGACTAATAATAATTGAATGAAAAAGAACTTATTATGTGCCAGACACTCTGATAAGGGCTGGGCTCTGTCATTCCCTGCCCTCAAGGTGTGTATGTTATAATAAAAAGAGGCAACACCCTTAGGAATGGTGGCTGGGAAAGAGAATTTTGGTCTGGAGAATCACAGGAATAATTATTTAATCTATAGGATAGTCAATTAGGCACAAAACAGCAGTGCCATTACTTAGCCGAAAGCAAGAGTTAAAAAGTAAGGAAATAGGGGCAGCTAGGTGGTGCAGTGTGTAGAGCACCAGCCTTGAATTCAGGAGGACCCGAGTTCAAATTTGGTCTCCAACACTTAACACTTCCTAGCTGTGTGACCCTGGGCAAGTCACTTAACCCCAGCCTCAGGAAGAAAAAAAAGAAAGAAAGAAAGAAAAGTAAGGAAATATAGGGATAGACAACAGCAAGATAGATACCCAAATGGCCTATCTTAATGATTGGATAAGATGCCAAGCAGTCTTCTGAAATGGGACCTAGTCAGTTATAAATTGGCAAGACAAATCTGTACTCATCTTATCAGTTCAACCCTGAGAAAGGAATTCCAGAGCTAAATCCATCCATTTCTTCCAGGAAGAGGAAGCCTGGATTCTGAAGGTCCAGTGCATAGAGTGCTGGTTCAGAATGGCAATCAGCATGGTTGAAAGCAAGACGATCTGTTTGGATGGATGGATGAATCATGAAGCCGTAATAAATGGGAAAGAAAAGAGGAGGAAAAAGAAGGCTGGACTTTCTATTCTTGACCCATTCAATCCTTATAATGATCCTATTATATAGATAATGAACATTTTTAGATGAGGTAACTCAGGTTCAGAGAATGTAACAGATTTGCCCAAGATCCTGAGGAAGACATGGGATTAGAACCCAGTTTTTTTCCCCATTTTAGGATCGAGCATTCTTTCTCTTCATTGTACCTTGAAGCACTTTCTTAGGTTATAGATAAGTTAGGCTTTGAATGAAAGTATAAAATACAAAATATATAAAATATGAAAGTCAGCACTTACTCTTAGTCCTTATTTGTTCAAGACATCAAGATTCAAGATTATTCTGATGTTGCTAAATGAGTCCAACACTTTGGGAATTGCTGAGCAGGTAAACATGTTTATAGACAGATGGGTTTATTAAAATCTACTCTAATGGATTTCAAGACTGCTTCTTTCATCACAATCTGTCTTCAAAGTGAAATGGCCACTGTTGTTTATATCTTCTGGTCCCATCTGCTACTAAAACTTAACTTAAGTTACAGGCAAAGGACTGGAGATTTTATCTATATGAAGAAGCACTTTTATACACACTGCCTCTATTAAAATAGATCTCAACCCATCTAACTTCGAGTAAATAACTCCTAGAGAACTGAGAGAGAGAGAGAGAAAGAGACAGAGACAGACAGACAGATAGACAGACAGACAGAGAAGGAGGGAGGGAAGGAGGGGAGGGAGAAGGAGAAGGAAAGGGAGAGGGAGAGGGAGAGAGAGAGAAAAGAAAAGTTACTTACTCAGGAGTTACACAGTTGGTTATTAATCAGCCACCATTCATTATGCTCCTTTTACATACCAGACTAGAAGCTAAGTACTGATAGTATTTAAACATCTATCTTTCTGATCCCAAGGCTAGTGTATTCTATGTTATCATCATCATCATCCATATCATTTATAAAGCATCTTAAGGTTCGCAAAGCCCTATACGTGTTATTTTATTTGATCCTTTTAGCAGCCCTTTCATTGCTATTATTAGCCCCACTTTGCAGTTGAGAAAACTGAGTCAGGGATTCAGTGAGTCCTTAATTCACCAGGGAGCACACAGTAATTGTAGTAATTGTCACGCAATAATTGTAGTCATTATCTGAAGTAGGATCTGCACTCAGGTTGTCCTAATTCCCAGTCCAGTATGGGACAGACACTTTGATGTCTCCTTTATTTGGGTATGATCTGCTGACTATACTGGACTACTTATGTAGACTCCCAATAGAATCTGAAATGTTTTTCCCCCTTCATTTAATCATCCCTTTTAAATGAATTATCAGAATAATCGGGGGATTAGAGAACAACAATTCCTAGACTCAAATAGGCCCATCCTGTCCTTCCTCCCCCCGACAAAGTTAAGCTTATAGTATGGAATATAAGGAGAACCGATCGGGTCCTAGATTTGGAGCTGGCCTAGAGCCCAAAAGATTAGCAGACCTTACATAGGTCTTGCATTAGCACGGAATATGGATGTTGTCTGGCTCCAGCTCCCTCATTTCACAGATATTGCCCGAGTTAGCAAAGTGATTTCTTCTGGTCATAAATCCCAGTCTTTTGTTTAAATTCAGGTCTTCTTCTAGGGCTCTGCTCTTTCCACCAGACCACGAGGCTTTTCCATTTATGACTGTCATACTTTCTTCATCACAACCCCATGAAGTAGTAGTACAAGTACCATTAACCCCCTTTTCAGATGAAAAAACCAAGGCTCTGAGCACTTAAATTATGGACCCATGGTCCTAAGGCTAGTAAGTAGCAGCCAGGATTCAAAGCCAAACTTGCAGATAGAAGGTTGTGTACTTATCCCACTGTACACCAGCCTTCTTACCTTCCCACCTTTCTGCTGTCCTGGGTATTAGGTGAGTTTGTGAGCTGAAAAAAAAAAGGGGGGGAATATAAACTTCTTGAGAGCAAAGACTGTCTTGCAATTTGTATTTGTATTCCCAGCACTTAGCCCAGTGCCTGGTGCGTAGAAAACACTTAATAAATGATTTATCTGTCTGTTTTCACACCTGCCAAGATGCTTCTTGTTAGATGCAATTTAAATAACTTGTCATCTTCCGCAAAGGAATATAGCATGACAAATTACCTTTGCCAGACTACTGGATATTTGCATGTTACCTGTTACATCACTTGTCAGTCTGCTTGTACCTTCTCTTCTTCCTTTTCCTGCTAACAAATGTATTTAAGAGAACTCCCGAGTGGGAAGTTTATGCATGATGGGAACTAAAACCCAGAAAAATCTCCATGTAGGGATTGTCACACATTTGGAGGGAAAGATTAAAATTAATTGGGTGCTTTGTTCTTCCTTGGGTTTTCATTATTTCCAGGGCCATTATTTAAATGACAGTTGGCTGTGTCACCTTTGTTTCTCCCTGTTAAAAATGAAATCTCCAGTTAAAAGTCTCATTAAATAAGTTACCTAAAATATTCTTGTCAAAGCAATTAACCTTCATTTTGATGCTTGCAAGGCTTGGGAACGTGTACAGTTGGGGGCCATTTCTGCCCTGTGCTTTTTAAAAACCCATCCTTGTGTTCAAACTAAATTTAGCTATTAGAAAAGAGATTTTTAGTGTCTGCCATTAATTTGACCTATCTCTCTCCCCAATAACTTTCTTTGTTGGCATCATAATCATAAATATTTGGGGGCCTTTAATTAGTAACTACTGCTCTTTCATTTCTCTCTCCTTCTAGAAAGGCTCTTTCCTAGGCAAGAATGGGCCATAGTGAAATATTGCAGCCTGATTGTCGCAGCCTTCAATCACTCCCTGCTCTCCCGAGGCTGGCTTAGATGATCTGTTAGATTCAGATTCTTGAAGTTCTAAGTCTTCAATTTCAATCCTTTAGGGTCATTCAGAACAGACAGTCAGTTTTTCAAGAACTTAAATGGAAGCAGATTGGGTCCCTACTGCCCATTCTTAGTGTTTTTTTCCAGGTTAAACATGTCCAGTTCCTTCAGCTGCTCCCCAAATTGTTTAATCTTGAGGGCTTTCATCATCTTTGTTGTCTGCCTTTGGAAACCTTCCACCTCAACGAGGTTTTTGCTGAAATATAGTATCCAGAACTGAAAATATTGCCATAGGCGTGTCCAGGCCTGGGGACAATAAGGCTATCACCTCCCTAGCCCTTTTAATTTATCCTAATCTGAGATTGCATGAGATTTGGGGGCTTTTATATTACACTATTGACCTCATATTGGGCAGTGGATAGTACGATTAGAACTAAGCTCAAAAAAGACTTTCAGACATTTACTAGCTAGGTGATCCTGGATTCAGTTTTCCCGTCTGTAAAATGGGGATAACAACAACAACAACAATAATAATAATAATAATAATATCACCTACCTCCCAGAATTATTATGAAGCTCACATGAGAACATTTATTTTTTTCCTGATTCTCTATTTTTTATTAATTTTATAATTATACATTTTTGACAGTACATATGCATGAGTAATTTTTTATAACATTATCCCTTGTATTCATTTTTCCAAATTTTCCCCTCCCTCCCTCTACTCCCTCCCCTAGATGACAGGCAATCCCATACATTTTACATGTGTTACAGTATAATCTAGATACAATATATGTGTGTAAATACCATTTTCTTGTTGCACATTAAGTATTAGATTCCGAAGGTGTAAGTAACCTGGGTAGATAGACAGTAGTGCTAACAGTTTACATTCAATTCCCAGTGTTCCTTCTCTGGGTGCAGTTATTTCTGTCCATCATCGATCAATTGGAATTGGATTAGCTCTTCTCTATGTTGAAGATTTCCACTTCCATCAGAACACATCCTCATACAGTATTGTTGTTGAAGTGTATAATGATCTTCTGGTTCTGCTCATTTCACTCAGCATCAGTTGATGTAAGTCTCTCCAAACCTCTCTGTATTCGTCCTGCTGGTCATTTCTTACAGAGCAATAATATTCCATAACCTTCATATACCACAATTTACCCAACCATTCTCCAATTGATGGGCATCCATTCATCTTCCAGTTTCTAGTCACTACGAAAAGAGCTGCCACAAACATTTTGGCACATACAGGTCCCTTTCCCCTCTTTAGTATTTGTTTGGAATATAAGCCCAGTAGTAGCACTGCTGGGTCAAAGGGTATGCACAGTTTGATAACTTTTTGGGCATAGTTCCAAATTGCTCTCCAGAATGGCTGGATTCTTTCACAACTCCACCAACAATGTGTTAGTGTACCAGTTTCCCACATCCTCTCTAACATTCATCATTATTTGTTCCTGTCATCTTAGCCAATCTGACAGGTGTATAGTGGTATCTCAGAGTTGTCTTAATTTGCATTTCTCTGATCAGTAGTGATTTGGAACACTTTCATATGAGTGGATATAGTTTCAATTTCATTATCTGAAAATTGACACATGAGAACATTTATAAGGTGCTTTGCAAGTCTTAAAAATTCTAAATGATTCATTGTTGTTCAATCATTTCAGTTGTGATTCTCCATGACCCTATTTGGGGTTTTCTTGCCATTTCCTTCTCTAGTTCATTTTACTGATGAGGAAACTGAGGTAGGCAAAGTTAAATGACTTCTTCAGGATCACTCAGACATATTTGAACCCAGATATCCTTGACTCCAGGCCTGGAACTCGATCCATGCTGCCTTTATAAGTGCTACCTTTCATTATTACTGCTTAGCTTGCAGTCTGCTAACACCCACAGATCATCTGTTTTTAGGTGAGTTGCTATGAAGCCTATATATTATACCTGTGGGCTTTATGTTATTGAATCTGAGTCTTCACGTTCATCCATCATTCTCACATTATAATCTTAATCGATTTAGCTCAAAGTTCTAGCCTTGCGATGGCTTTGGGGACCATGGCTGTCATCCAACTTTTTTTTACTTTCTCTCCCAATTCTGTGTCATTTGTAAATTTGAGAAGCACAGCATTTATTCCTTCACTCGAGTCACTTATAAACATGTTAATCAGGAAAGGGATAAGCACAGGTCCCTGGGGGTCTCCCCTGGAGATCTTCCAACCATTAACCCACTACTCATGTGAGACAGCAGGGTGGCGGTGTTTAGAGTGCTGGACCTGAAAAAAATCGGGAATACGTGAGTTCAAATCTTACCTCAGATATATTAGCTCTCTAATCTTAGGCAAGTCATCTCTATTTGTCTCAGTTTTTTCATTTGCAAATTGGAGATAAAGATAGTACCTAACTCCTAGGGTTGCTTTGAATGAGATAATATTTGTAAATCATTTTACAAATCTCCACATAAATACTTGCCAGCATTATCTTTGAATCTGTCCATTTAACCAGTTCCAAAGCCATTCATCTGCATTAATCTACCAATCCATCTTATCCATGAGAATAGCATGAGAGATTTTTGCCAAATGTTTTGATAAAATTCCAGTAAAATGTAGGTATCTCCTTGACCTACTAGTTTAGAAACAATTTTTGAGAAGGAATTTAGGTTAGATATTGACTATGGTTGATGAGGACATGTCGATTCTTTGTGAACATTGCTTTCTTTTCTAGATATTAATTAATCATCCCAATTTTTGCTGGACCTTATGGGCAAGCTCACTGACTAGTAGTCTAAGTTCATTTCCTTTAAGATTGGGAGAGAGATTGGGAGATGACATATTTACCCTTTTCCAATCCTGTTCTCTACACCATTCTAAATGTCAGCCGTCACATCTGCAGCCATCTCACTAGCCTGAAGAAAGAGTTCTTAACCTCTGATGTGTCATTCCTGGCTCTGTTAGGCAGTCTGACAAAGCCCCTGGACTCATCTCTGGAAAATGTTTTAGATACATAAAACAAAATATATAGTATACAAAGGAAGCCAATTACAGCCCTTTTGTAGTGTCTAGAAACTGGAAACAGTGAATGCCCATCAATTGGAGAATGGCTGACTAAATGATGGTATATGAATGTAATGGAATATTATTGTTCTGTAAGAAACGAGCAGAAAGATGACTTCAGAGAGATCTGGAGAGACTGACACGAACTGATTCTGAGTGAAATGAGCAAAACCAGGAGATCACTGTACATGACAACAACAAGACTATATGATGATCAATTCTGATGGACATGGCTCTCATCAACAGTGAAATGATTAAAACCAATTGCAATTGTTCAGTGACGAAGAGACCATCTACAACCAGAGAGAGACCATGGAAACTGCGTGTGGTTCACAATATGGTATTTTCACTGTTTAAAAAAAAAAGGAAGCCAATTATATTGGAATACAGATAGTAAAATATATTTTTTTAAAGTTTGTGGATGCCAAGTTAGGAATTCCAGCCCTAGTATGTAAGTTCACCCAGCCTTCTGAGCTGAATATAGGAAGAGCACCTACTTGCTTCTTGCTTATCTTGGTCACCATCTCCCTTCTAGCTATTTTTGTTCTTTACTTCCAGTCTAGAAGTCATTCTCCTTGGTAGAAAAAATAGAAATAACAAGGAATTGAACCTATCTGCCTTTTCTCTGTCATATGTTATCATCCCATTTGTCCAATTAAGTATTCCAAGGCCATCTTTGGTATTCCTCTTCTTTGCTCCTGTAGCTAAATTAAAAACAAAAAATAAACTATTGTTGTCCCCAGCATTTCTGTTCAGAATCAACTTTTCTAAGTTCTCAGAGTACCTGCCACAATTTTATATTTCTTCTATTTTGTCGAGCCTGTACTTATGTTTTAAAATCTACTTGATTGGGGGCAGCTAGACAGCCCAATGGATAACGCAATGGTTCTGAAGCCAGGAGGATCTGAGTTCAGATCCAGACTTAGACACTTAACACCTCCTAACTGTGTGAACCTGGGCAAATCACTTAACCCAAATTTCCTTGTGCCCCATCCCCTCAAAACAAACAAACAACAACAACAACAAAAAACCCAAAACAACAAAAAACTAAAATGTGAGTTTTCTTTGCATCCATATTATCTCTTTAGATGACTTTCCCTTTATTTCTCATTGGAATTGTTTCTCCTTGTGTCTTTTGAATTTCATTCATTTAAAAATTATATTTAATGATATTTTTGATTTATGTCATCTTGATTTCCTCTCAGCTCTTTCCTTTTTCCCTTTCCGAGTGCCTTTCCTTATATTAAAGATTTTTAATTTAAGAGACAAAAATTCAGCTAAATCAATCAGTATGTTGAAGAAAATCTGATATCATATGCACTGACACCTGTGAACACCTCATCTCTGCAGAAGCGTGGGCGAAAGATATTCTCACATCTCTTCTTTATACCAAGTTTATTCTTTGTAATTTTGCAACACTGAATTTCATTATTAACTGGAGTTTTTCCATCTCCTAACCCTTAGGTTAAGCCATGACATCCTAACTTTTAAAATTGTTCTCTTAAAATCTGGTGTGTGTTGATGAGACCCAGCTTTTCTCCTTTTCCATCACACATTCCACGGCAGAACAGTTCCTAAGTAACCAGTATTTCTACTCTAACAGTCCATTCCTCCATTTTGCTGAGAACCAGATCTTTAATATTAGTACTTTACTTTCTTCCTACTACCTTTTGAAACTTGAAATGATCACCAGCCTAAGTCAAGAAGTCATTAACTATCTGCTTTTCAGCAGATCCCTAAAGAAGTATGGCTCACTGAAGTCTCCTTGGCCTTAACTTTACCATGGCTCCTGGCCATGATCGTGACCCTGTGCTTCCCATCTCTGTCTCATTGTTTTGTTCAAGGCAGCTATGCACGGGTGTCAAACTCATACAGAACCAGATCCCTGTGGCTTCATATCGACCTTGAAAGCCACAAAATACCATTAGATTTATTGTATTCTTATTTATTTTATTAAACATTTTCCAAATACGCCATAATCTGATTCGGGGCTATGTTAGAGATTTTTGCAGGCTCTGTGTGGCCAATGGACAGTGAGTTTGACTCTTCTAGCCTAGGGTAAGCCCTGATGACTAGAGCACTTATTTTTTAATTTCCATCCATCTTTACCCATGCTTCCCTTCTCTGATTGCTGGATTTTTACATTTGAGTATATCAGCTTAGTACAGGAGGTCCAAAAATTCTTAGTGCAGTTTAAAATGATTAAAGCTTAAACTTAAGTGATTAAATTCAAATGTTTAATCTGTAATCACATACACATATGTGTGTGCATATGTATACACACATATATAAATGTTTATATTTATATATATATATATACATATGTGTGTGGGTGTTTGGGGGGGCACAGTAGATAGTGCCGGGCTAGAATCAGGAAGATTATTCAGGATCCAAATCCAGCCTCAGAGACTTCCTAGCTGTGTGATCCTGTGCAAGTCATTTAACCTTGTGTGCCTCAGTTTCCTCATGTCAAACAAGCTAGAGAAGGAAATGGCAAATCACTCTAGTATCTCTGCCAAGAAAACCCCAAATGGGGTCACACAGAGTCGGACATGACTGAAACATCTGAACAATAAACAAAAGTACATAAACTTTAATTTATGCCTTTTTACCAACACCATCCCTTTGATGAATCCTATTCTGCTTAAATAAGGTGCATCCTTCGAGACATCTTCTAGACATGAATCATATTTGACAGAGTGTGGAGGGTAGAAGGCCTACTAGCTGTGTGAGCCTGGGCAAGTCATTTTACTGCTGCCTACCTCCATTCCTTCACCTGTAACACAAGCGAAACAATAGCACCTATATTCCAAACTTGTGAAAATCAAATGACTTATTTTAAAGTGCTCTATAAATGCTGACTATCTTTCGGTGTTATTCCTTTTCTGTAACCTCTTCTTTGTAAGTTTGTGCTTGGATTTCTGGGGTCATAGTTTTTATTGATAGTTCCTTATTGGATTTTCTCACATTTGAGTGCCTGGAAGCTTTCAATGCTATAATTCTAATTCCTTTGGAACTACTCTCTATGGCAGCAGTTCTAAACGTTTTCTATGTCATGAAGCCCTTAGACAGTCTGGCAAAGCTTATGAAACTTTTCTCAGAATAATGTTTTTAAAATACATAAAATAAAACTTGTTGTTTAGTGATTTTTTATCATGTCTGGATCTTCACGATCCCTTTTAGAGGTTTTCTTGGCAGAGATACTATAGTGGTTCACCATTTTCTTCTCCAGCACATTTTTACAGATGAGGAAACTGAGACAAACAGGGTTAAGTGACTTGCCCCGGGTCACACAGCTAGGAAGTGTTGGATGGCAGACTTCAACTCAGAAGTCCCTCACTTCAAGCCCAGCACTCTACCAATGTAACAATTATCTGCCTGTTAAGTATGCATATATACATAATATATCCATACATTTAAATATACATACACAGAGAGAGAGGGGGACAGGGAGGAGAGAGGGAGAAAGAAGGGGGAGAAAGAGGGAGGATGAGACAGAGAGGGGGGAAGGAGAGAGAGAAGATAGAAGGGGGGAGAAAGAGAGAGAAGGAGGGGGGAGACAGAGAAATAGGATGGAGGAGAAAGAGAGGGGGAGGGGAGGGGAAAAAGGAGGGAGGGAGAGAGAGAATAGTGGAGAGGGAGAGAAGTCAAAAAGGAAACTGGTTACATGGAAATATAGTTGTCAAATATAACAGAAAGGCGAAGTTCACAAATCCCAAGTTAAGAATCCTGTAGGGTGTACTCTATGACTTTGTGGGTATTTGTCGTCATTTTTCTCTTCCCCCTTCCTTTGCAGTTTAAAGTCTTCTTTATTATGTTTAAAGGACTCCGGGCAAATACTGTTGTTAAAAAGTCAGTCCTTATTTACTACATTCCATCCCTGGTCAGCAGCCTTTCTCAGATAACAAATCTTCTTAACTGCCTTTATTTCTCAAATTTGCCTTCGTCTGCCTCGATAAGAAAAATCTCCCTATATTCTTAAATCAGGGAACTTATTTGTTTGTTGATTTTATCATTTTGTAACTATTTCAATATAATTGGTAGCCTTTGCAGCCTTATATATTATATTGCATGCATTGAAAATCATTTTTCTGAGAAAAGATTCTCCAGACTAGTCTAGACATTCATGATACAAAGAGATTAAGATGTCCTAACCTAAGATAGTGATTGTGTTTGGTTGGTCGGTTGATTGCCCAACACTTTCATACTCTTTTTTTTAAAGCTTTCTAGATTCCTTCAGGCAGTATCATTTGTCCTTTGATGATCAATGCCTGAAGTCTTCTCCATCTTCAAGTTTTCACCAACGTTTCACATTTAAGTCTAAATTCCTGATTTACAGTAGAGGGGGAGGAGAACACATTTTGCTAACCTTACAACAGCAAATTATATCTTCCTTCCCCTATAAAAGGTAAGAAAATCAACCTCCCAGTTTTGCCCTGAAGTAAGATTGGATTCAGGAGACTAAGTGGTCCAGCAGATGAAGCCCTGGTGTCTGGCCTCTACCTGGTCAGGGAAGGCTAACTTACTAGCTAGCTAACTTACTCCTTCCTCTGGTAGCACCAAGTCTGATGTTGTCCCATGGGTGCAGCAGTAAGACTATTGCTCTTTTGAGTCTTTAAAGCCTTCTAGTTAGACTTCTAATTTAAGCTTCACAACCATAAACAAGTCACCGTATTTCATTGAGATTCAGTTTTTTCATCTGGAAAGTAAGGTAATTATAGAAGTATTCTAGGGAAGTTATTTGCAAATCATATGTAGATCCTCTCATAGATTTCTGATCTCATCAATTCGGAAGTTCCTTTTAGTGACATGAATCACTCCCTATCCATGCTTTCCCATCTTGTGCATCATCATTCTCTCTATAGTTTGCTACAGAGGGTCTACCCAGTGCATTGCAAACCTTCCCTCACTTTCTCCAGAAGTTATCAGGAGGCTTGTGGAGTTCTGGATCTGTCCATTCACTCCTGAGACATCTCTTCTTCCTATCACATAAGATGACGTCTCTTTTTGGGTAGTCTTTCTTTATAGTTCTCTATGAGCCTAAGAAGCAGAGTTGGAATTCAGATCCCAGGATAATAGATCTAGGCTTGGAAGGGACCTTAGAAGCCATATAAGTCACCTCTTATTTTACAGATGAAGCCCCTGAGGCCCAAGGCAGTAAAGTGATCTGCCTGTGGTTATAGAAGCTACAAGCTCTATCAGAAGGAAGATTCAAACCAGTATCCTCTGACTTAAATTCATAGTTCTGCCCATTGTACTATACTGTGTCCCACACTATAACCTTTCTGTGTAAGGAAGAAAAAAATCATTGTTTCCAAAGCCCATTCTTGCTGTTTAGTGAAGCCTAATGCATGATGGTGAATCTGAAAAAGAGAAACTCTTTGTAGCCCTATTAAGAGAGAAGGAAGGAGAGGTAGTTTAACTGAGCTTTTAAAATGGGCCTTTAGCTCTAAATTGTCTTTCCAGCTTAGTCTCACTTATCAGGCTTCAGGTATCATCGTAGCCAGCAAATCAGAAAGGCATCCCTCTTACTTGTTGTCTCCTTTTTATGGCCACTTTATTTGGTGTTAAAATGTAATGATGTGTTTCAGATAAGATGAAAGAGCTAAGGGCATAAAACCAAAGTCATCTCATCTGAGATAATGTCAGCATTTCCCCTTCTTCCCCTGCAGTCCCAAGAAATAGTCTCAGAAGGAGCTTTTCCAAGAGAGCTATCACATTTTTGAGTCTCTGCCCCTCTGGCCTGGCACTCAGCAGGCACTTCATTCATACTCATTTGCATTCCTCTGCAAAAAAAATATTGTAGACTTCACCAAGTTTGCCAAAGGGAGCCAGTGTTAAGCATTAACCAGAAATGTTAAGTGCCTTCTTGTACTGGGGATCTACTGCTGACTAAGTGGGAAGGCCCCATGGTACTCAAGGTATACCAGCAGGCCAGATAGCAAGACCCAATTATTCTGGTGGCAAATAATTTATTTTAGTTAGAATACAGAGAGGAAATTGACCTGTAACACAAACATTTCTCCTTTTGAGTTAGTTCAACTGGTTAAAACCATTTCTGTCAATGAATAATTTAACGCTACTCAGGACAATGACTTTCTTTTTCAGCTCTTCAGTAGACAAATCTATCAAGGAGGTATTGGCTGTTCTGTTAGCAAAAGCAGCCCCTTTTCCACTTGAGTTTTTCCTAGCATGGCAGGATGGGGAGAGCTGGAGGCAGAGCCATGATCTCAGGCATGGAGTTAATAGAATTCAAACCAGCAAATCCAACTCCATTTTACCAATAAGTAAAATGAGACCCAGTGAAACTCAGTAGTATCACCCAACACTCCACAGGTAACAAGTTGCAGAGGGAGGATTTGAACCCAGGGCCTCTTTTGCTACAGTCAATGCTCTTTTTCTCTGAACCTAGTTATTACAGTGGTCCCTGGTAATTTCCCAGTGCTTTTACCCCGTAAGTATTTAAATTAAATATTATTTATGTTTTTTATTAATAAGCCTTTGTTTCTTTTTTCTACCTCCTGCTTGTTCCATGGGAAAAAGAAAAGGAAAACAAAAGTATCACAATAAATATGCAGTCAGGCAAAATAATTTCCCATAATTGGCCATGTCCACAGCTATGTTCCTCATTTTGTATCCCAAGTCCATCCAGAAATAGATGGTGTTGCTTCTCCCTGGTCCTCCAGAGCTTGGTTGGTCATAGTGTTAACCAGAGACCTTTAGCTCTTCAGAGTTGTTGGGTCTTGCAGAATCGTTGCTATAATACAAATGATCCTCCCATTTCTGCTCACTTCCTTTAGCACCATGAGTTAATATGAGCTTTCTCAGTAACATTAGTGGCATTGAGGAGACACTGGGACAGAGAGAGGAGCATAGATTCCCTGCTGCTTCCAGGCAATCCTGGAGCTCTCACTTCTCGTAATCGTGTCCCCAAATCCCAGCCCTGGTGCCTGGCACATTGTAAGGGCTTAAGAAACCCATGCTTTATGACTCGTGGATTATTTCAGAAGTCACTTTATGACACTAGTCATGCTCAGAGAAATGCCGTCACCAGCAGTCCTGAAAGTTCCCAGCTCTGACAGAACATATATTTCCTGAGTTCGAGGAGAAACTTGGAGAGACATAGGAAACTGTCTGAATTCATTCCCTACTCCCCCTCCCAAAGCCAGTCTAGGGCACATTTCCCAACTCTGCCCTCTAACAAAAGAAGTTCCTAGTCTCTATTATTACTATTTCCATTTTTTTTTACAAAAAGTTCCTGGATCTAAGATGATGAGAGAAATGTTTTCTTAAAGTTTTCTTGGCAAGTTTATTGTTTTTAGCTAGATTTTTTTGGTTGATTTAATTTAGTGCTCCTGCTAAGAAACAAAGCATGATTTTATTTTTTTTAACATTATCTAATATTTGAAATCAATGTCCCAGATTGTGAGTCTGAGGAATGAGGTGGGGGGAAATACCAGATTCAAGGTTACAGGTCTTGAGTTCAAATTCATACACTACTATTTTCTACCTCTTTAATTTTAAGAAAGTATGAAAATTTTTCCACTCACAATCCCTTTCCACTTAAGAAAGTTTTATGACCCCAAGTATATAGGTATATAAAATAGGGGTATAAATCAAACATTTACTGATAAGAAATCATAATTTTGTAACACCCGCATTCAGTTACATGACCCCATATGGGGTCACAACACACAATTTAAGGAATTTTACTTTAATTGAGCTAGATTTCATTGTCCTTGTTTGAAAAATAAGAAGGTAATACTAGGTGATCTGTAAAAGTTCTAAACCTATGCTCCTGTGTTCCCAACCATGTGACCTTGTATATGTGACTGTTCTTCACTGGCCTTCAGTTTCCTCAACTATAAAATGTGGTTCTTAAAAAAGGTGATCTCTGAAATCTCCTCAAGATCTGGAGACCATATTAAGGACCTCAACCTAGAATATGGCATTATCACTCTGGCAATTTCTTCAGTGTTGGATCAGCTTGCATTATGTTAATCTTTGTTTGTTTTCAGATCAGTCTTTCAATCAGCAAGTATTTAGCACCAGCTGTGTACTAAACTGGCTCAGTGGATAGAGTGTTGGGCCTAAAGAGGAACACTCATCTTCCTGATCTCAAATCCAGCCTCAAACACTTATTAGCTATATGATCTTGGGCAAGTCATTTTACCTTGCTTGCTTCAGTTTCCCCATCTGTAAAATGAGCTGGAGAAGAAAATAGCAAACTATTCCTGCATCTCTGCCAAGAAAACCCCAAATAGAATCATAAAAATGGGATAAGACTGAAAACAACTGAACAATGATAAATGTGCTTGAGACTGTGATCAACACCAGCATACAAATACAAAAATGATTTTATTAGTCCCTGTCCTCAAGGAGCTGACCTTTTTTTGACAATCAACTAATCAATAAATATTTAAGTGCCTAACCTTATGCCAGGTATTGTAGCAGATTCTGTCCCGCTAGAAATTTTCTTTTTATTAGGGATAATAACTGCATAGATGATCTGTCAATCAGTAAGCACGTATTAAGCCTCTACTATGTGCCATAAACTGTGCTAGATGATAGGGCTGCAAAGATAAATGAAACGATTCCTGCCCTCCAGGAATTGAGACTTCTGGATTGAGACTACATGGTCACATAAAAATTTACATAAAAGGCATTCAAGCCAATTAAGGGTTCTCCTCTTGTGTTACAGCTCAACAACTGGGGTGGTCTTTGTCCCCTTGCTTATAATTAATGCCTCACCCTTCTGTTTTTATATATGTATGTGCAGCTTCATCATTCACAACAAAGACACTTTCTTCAACAACGCCACCAGAAGTAGAATCGTGCATCACATTTTACAAAGAATTAAATATGAAGAAGGGAAAAACAAAATTGGTAAGTACTCTGTCAGAATCACTTAGCCCAGGTGGAATTGGTGAGTGATCTCAGGAAATGCTACTGGTTGACAAAGTCTACTGCTCACAGGAGGGAGAATTCATTTCTGGATAATTTTAAGATTTGTAATGTCTCTTTTATATGACAATGTCTCATTTATCTTCCAGCTTAGAAGAATGATCTGTTAAGTAGTAGTATCAATTGAAGCAGTACTGATGATTGTAGTACTAGAAGGAATAGTATTATTACCTGTAGTAGTAGTATTAGTTGTAGTAGTACTACTAGTAGTAGTAGTACTAGTAGTTGCTGTTGTGGCTGTTATAGTGATAGTAGAAGTAGTAGTATCAGTTGAAGTAGTACTAATTGTACTAGAAGGAGTAGTAGTATTAACTATAATAGTAGTACTAGTTGTAGCAATACTACTAGTTGTACTTGGTAATAGTAGTGCTAGTTGTGGCTGTTGTAATGGTAATAGAAGTATTAGTAGTACTATCAGTAGTACTAGAAGGAGTAGAAGTATTAGCTATTGTAGTAGTACTAGTTGTAGCAGTTCTACTAGTAATAATTGGTAATAGTAGTGCTAGTTATGGCTGTTATAGTGGTAGTAGAAGTAGTAGTACTATCGGTTGAAGAGTACTAATAGTAGTATTAGAAGGAGTAGTATTAATAGTTGTAGTAGTACTAGTAGTAGTAGTTGGTAATAGTAGCATTAGTAGTTGTTGCTATGGTTGTTGTAGGGGTAGCAGAAGCTGATTCATATCAGCAATTTGATATTTGCTAAGGACTTTAAATACATCAACTCATCTGCTGCTGATGACATTTCATGAAGATGGCATTATTATTATTTCCATTTTGGAAATATTTCTAAATGAGGAAACAGTGGTGTAATAGGGTCTATGATTTGCCCAGAGTCACATAATTAATAAGTCATACAATTATAATTAAAAGGAACTTAACAATTCCTCTTCCTCCTCATTTTTCAGATGAAGAATCTGAGGCTCAAAAAGATTAACTTGAGGGGCAGCCAGATGGCATTGTAGATAGAGCACTGGCTCTGGAGTCAGGAGGACCTGGGTTTAAATCCAGCCTCAGAAACTTAATACTTCCTAGCTATATGACCCTGGGCAAGTCATTGGCTGGTGAGGAAGAAAGAAAGGATTCCAATTCAGGCCTTCTAAATTAAATCCAATGTTCTTTCAACTGTCCAATTCTGACTCCTAATCAACTTTTTATCTATAAAGTGATGGAATCCTCAATCGTTCCCCCATAATTCACCAGAAAAAATTCCCAAGAAACATTCATGAACTCTTCACCACAAGACTTAAATTGCATCAAGATAATGGTTTGATGAAATGAAATTTTCAGATATGCAGATCTACTCTCTTTTTAATGGTAGATCAATAATTCCAACTCTCTAAGGTTTCTTCCATCTCCAGATCCCACAGACCTCTAGTCTTTAATGTTGTGATCCTTGTCTGTTTATAGATTACCCCCCAAAAAGCAAGATTAGCTATGGCATGAGAGCACTAAACACATTAAAAGAGCTTTGTAAAGCTTCTATTAGGAAGTAAACCATTGATGTCTGTCTGAAGGAGGCATCTGTCTATGGACACCCTACTTAAAAGAAGAATAGAATTTTTGTCATTGACTTCATTCATACAGGGAACTCCCAGGTGCAGATCAGCACCTTCTTTGCAATTTATGGTCTTAGATGCTTAAGGCACAAAGAGGTTAATTAAATAACATACCCAGTATATGTCACAGTGTGGGGGGGGAGAGTGGGTTGTCCTACTTAGGAAATGAGAAGAAACTTCTGCAAAAAGGTCAGCACTTCAAAAATCCCTTAATAACTGAAGGGAAAAGGGAAGAGTTAGAGGCTAAAGTTGTAAGTTACAGGCACTACCCCTGGTGCTGACAGATAGGAACCAAAATACAACAATTGGAGGATTTCCTGTCCCAGAGAATCCGAGCCTGATAGTGTGGTGGAAGGAGAAATAACTCTAAAATCAGGAGACCAGCATATAAATATCATCTTCTCTGTGGGATCTTGGACGAGAATCTTCTCTGCTATTGCTTGTTTGCTCCTCTCCAAGATGAGAGAAAGAGTTGGACTAAGTGACCTCCCAGCTTCCTTCCTGCTCCCCAGCTGTGAGTCTCCAAGTCCTGCAGCTTCTACTTGCCCCTTTTGTGACTTAATCCTTTACATTTATTACACTCACCAAGCCTTCCTACACTTCCTCACCTGTAAAATCAGGGGTTCTTTCCACCTTTATGTATATGGTTCCCAAAGATTCATGCTTTATTTTGATTTAAGATGGATTTGTGTTTTCCAGGTCTGAATCGATTGCTTACTAATGGCTCCTATGAAGCTGCATTTCCACTTCACGAGGTATTGTCCCCCTCTATTCCTAGCTTGTTCTTATATCCTGATTGCTAAAAATTCCCTGCAGTCGAGTCCTCTTCTGGCCCCTAGAGGGGACTGTAGCTTCTCCAAAGCTCTTCCAGTGGAGCACACATCTGGCAGGAGCTACCTAGTTCAGAGGGATGTGCCTGGGGAGGGAGAGCCGCCATGAGCTAAGCCTTGCTAAATGTAAAAAGGCTTCTCTCCAGGAGCGTGAACACCAAGAATCTCATTAGCAGCGATCTCTTTGGCCCCACTAGTTTGTGAAGCCATCTTTTAAAACATGGTGGTGATTGTAATTAGTGTCACCTAGAGGTTCTCGGCTCAAATAGAGCTCTGGACCCAGAGTCAGGAAGACCAATGTAAATCCGGCTTCAGATACCTACTAACTGTGTGAACCTGGGCAAGTCATTTAACCTCATTGTGCCTTGGTTTCCCCATCTGTAAATTGGAAGTTAAAATAGCACCCAGAGTTGTTGCAAGGATCAAAAGAGATGTTTGTAAAGTCCTTTGCAAAGCATGAAATGCTATATAAATGCTAAATATCATCATCACAATGTAATCATGGATTTTCAGGATTGGGGGAAATAAAGACTAACCAGGGATGCCATTGATAGGGGAACTCCCAGATAAGAAAAATGCTTCCACCAATGCAGGTTGGCACCCTCTAGTGCAAAATATTGCCCAGAGCACTTAGAGCTTAATCCACTTGCCCAGGTCACCACAGCCAAAATATGTAGAGGGTGAAATTGCCCCCCTGGTCTTCCTGACTCTGAAGCCAGTTGTCCATGCACTAAATCAAGCTGCCTTTCATTTTTGTGAGGAATTGGCATGTTTTCAAGCAGTTTCCTTCCTTTGTTATCTGTACTGATGATTCCGTGGTCTGTTAATATCTTAATTTATCTCATTCTATCATCAAGTGTCTGATGAGCACCTATTCTGAAAATACCATGTTATCACATTAGTTATGAGTAGAAACAAAACCAACTCAACATTGTTTTCTAAGATAAGTCATATACAAGTGATACATCATATATATGATAAAAGTATATGACTTTTGTCTTAGAAAACAATCCAGAGAAACCCTAGATTTTTATCCCAATTCCCACTCAGACTAATGATTTGTATCCTCAGCTACAAATTGCACACAAGGTTCTAAGAGGTATTCCTTGAGATAAAGTGGGATTTTCTCTAAAGATCTCTGCTTGAGCCACCATTTTGATGTGTTCTTCCCAATATAATTTTCTGGTTACAGTTAGCATCTCCAAAATCATTAATTTACTTTAATTTTTATTACTTTAACACCTTAAGCAAATGACTTTTAGAAAGATGCATTTGCTGTGATGAAACAGCACCAGTGGACACCACAAAGCCTCCCCTCCCAATTGAGATGGAGCAGAGTACACTCCATACTGTACTGAGCCATGGTCACTAGGTTGAGTGGATGCAAACTTCAAGAACTTTCTGTAAAGCATTCGCCTGGACCACATTCATTTCTCAGTGAATCAGAGTCACCCCCTTGCTAAAGGCTAGCATGGATCTAGCTTAACTGTTTGTTGGTGTCTCACCTGCCCACTGGGCCTCTGTGGCTCTGCCTTTATACCTCTGAAGCTCAAGGGCCTATAGTATCTCCAATACTCCCTCACCTAAGAGTAAAAAAAGGTTCACACGTTGGCAAAGAGCAGCGATTCTGTGTTTTCACAGCCATCTGTGGCCCTGGGTAAAGAAAGTAGGCCATTGTGCTACTTTCCCCATCTGAAGGCCTATAGCAGTTCTGTCTCCATCACCTCCAGGGGAAAAAAGGAAGTAGTCGGCCACTGAGTGAACTCTCGGTAACCAAACACAAGGTCCTTTCTTCACCACAGTCAATGGTACAATCCGACTGTCTTCACACAGACAGTTGCCTCCCCATCCAATCCTATCTTGACCTTCCAAAAGCTGGCTCTCCAGCTTCCCATGACTTGTCATTGTCCAGTCCCCCACCACCATCAAAATACCCATAGAAACAACCCAATATGGTGGATGAAAAACAGGCTTTGGAGTCAGTATTCAAGTTCCACCTTCCACTTATTCTGGTCATCTGACCCTAGGACATGTAACCTCTGAAATAACCCCAAAACTCCCTAAAATTCTATGTGGTAGAGAAGGTACTGGTTGATATTTTATAGAGTAAATTCTCCATCATGAACACCGCTACACCAATAAAACCATGGATCTAATAGCCCCAAAAAAACTTTTTTATACACACATAATATGATCACAAAATACTAAATCTAGTTTTTATGCATGGCTTATAGAAATCAGGATCTTTGTGTTGTATACTTCAACAACAAGACTATATGATGATCAATTCTGATGGATGAGGCCCTTTTCAACAATGAGATGAACCAAATCAGTTCCAATAGAGCAGTAATGAACTGAACCAGCTACACCCAGCGAAAGAACTCTAGGAGATGACTATGAACCAGTACATAGAATTCCCAATCCCTGTATTTTTGTCCACCTACATTTTTTATTTCCTTCACAGGCTAATGGTACACTCTTTCAAAGTCCGATTCTTTTTATACAGCAAAATAACTGTTTGGACATGAATACATATATTGTATTTAACATATACTTTAACATATTTAACATGTATTGGTCAATCTGCCATCTGGGGGGGGGGAGGAGGGGAAAAATTAGAACAAAAGGTTTAGCAATTGTCAATGTTGTAAAATTACCCATGCATGTATCTGGTAAATAAAAACTATTAAAATAAAAAAAGTTTAAAAATAAAAAGAAATCAGGATCTTTGCCCTACTGAAACATTTTTGCTGGGAAGACTTAAAAAAGCCTATTAATTCTTAAATATCAAGATTTCCAATTGAGAGACTTCCTCTCTCAAATACAGATTAGCAAGTCATGTGTAACCTATAATATTACAGAGTCTGGGAGACTAGAAGTTTAAAGGACTTGCCAATATTTGTCAGAGTCTAGGTCTTGCTAATTCTAAGAACACCATGGTGCCTACTTCAAATAGTGTCCCAAAATTCATATTGGCATTTTAAGCTAGCTTTAAATAACATGGCATAGTCCAGTTTTAATCTCGGGCTAGGATAGATATGATCTTTTGTTACATTATTATTATGTATATATTATGTCTGTGCAGCAACTGGCTTATCAGCTTTTTCCATACAAAAGAAAAATAATCCCTATTTCCCAAAGCCTCTCCTGCAGAAGCTATATAAAATGTGACTTGCTCTTGAAGAGTATGGAAGTCAAATGGAACACTGGAGAACACATTTTATTCACATCTATTACAGAAATATTGCTAAAATAAGTCCTGAATTTACAGATAAGGTATTTTCAAAGTAAAACAAAACAGTTCAGAGACATACTGTTCTGTTACTTTGTACCTCTTCAAATTATGTCTTTTAAACTAGTAGATATTCCATATAAAAGTAGATACTAGAAAATATGGGAGTCAGAACAGCTAGAGTTCTAATACCGTCCTAGCTGTCTGATCCTGGACAAGTAGCTTAATGTTCGAGTGTTGTAAGCAACACTCTTGCTTGGGGAGTAAGCACTCTTCTTTATATTCCCACATTTGGCATTTATCTGAGTATATACCATAGGCCCTCAGTAGAATGTAAGCTACTTGAAGGCAGGGGATGCTTTGGGTTTTGTCTTTATATCCCCAATCCAGCACATAGTCGCTACATAATACACGTATGTTGGATGAAATTAGTTTTTTGAAGTTATGCTCGTGTAGCTCTTATATTTCTAATCCAATGTCAGAGAGCAATGTCGTTAGGTGATATTGCTCAGTGGTCAGTAATAGCATTGACAGTCTTTCTTTTTTTTCCAATCCTAGGGAAGTTACAGAAGTAAAAATTCCATTAGAACTCACGGAGCAGAAAACCACAGGCACCTGCTGTATGAATGCTGGGCCTCCTGGGGTGTGTGGTATAAGTACCAGCCCTTGGATCTCATACGGTGAGTTCTGACCTGCTTGTGACCAGAAACGTGTCCGTAGTCCAAGATCTAATAGTAAGAGAGCAACAGCAGGCAGAAGTAACCATCCTTATAAGAAGAAAAAAGGGAGCAGAAATCCCCAAATGTTGCGTTGATCCAATTGCCCTCATCTAAGGGTTCATGATTCATCGTGGGGGAAGGAATGCTTCTTTTCCCATTGTCTGCCTTCTTACTGAAGGAGCTCTTCTTGTGAGGAGTGTAATGTCCTGGCTAGCTTTCTGGAGGTCTCGGGACCAGCCTTGATTTCAGCATAATAATCACCACAAGAATAGTCAGGGATAAAGTCCAAAGTCTTTATTGTCTCCTTCAGTCTCCCAGTCTGCATCAGCAGTCTCAGCCAGTCAGCCAGTGGGCAGTCTGCACATCCAAATGTAATGTCCTGCTTTCTAGAGCCCCCAAGTTGAGGCAACAAAATGTACCGTTGCTTTCTAGAGCCCCCTAACCAGGGTGAATTTAAATATAGTGTCCAGACTAGCTCTCTGGAGAATCTCAGGACCAGCCCGAGTCCTTGGTCTTATTGAAGAAGTGATGAAGACAGGAGAGCCATGAGGCTGGTGAAGTCTTCTTTCTTGTGGCTGAGTTTGTCTCCAGTTTACATACTCTATTATAATTAAATCAATTCATCCTATTGAGTATAAATCAATCATTATATCACTAGGGAACCATTATTTGTTGTAAGATTAAATCAATCATCCTGAACTAGAGAATTATTAATCACCATGCTAAACTAGCTGACTATTATCTTATCAATTCCACTGAGTTAACACCTTGTTGTAAGAATCCTTGCTTCAAGTATATTTCTCCAGAGTTCTGGCCCATTACAGAGGAGGACAGTGTTTGTTTGCTAAAGAAAGGCTCTGAGAAGAACTAATACTGTCCCATAGCACCGAAATATGTACACCAGGTTGAGTCTCATGTCATTCTCCATTAGGGGGAAAGGAATCAGGGTTTCCTAGTTCATAGCTTCAACATTAGTTCCTTAATTGACAAGAGAGTGCCATTCAAAGAAGGATCCTAGAAGGCCCTCATATAGCAGTAATCCTTTAATCTTAGCTACATTATCCACAGAGGAATAATTGTGCTTCTTGTGTGTGTTTTGTCCAGACCTGTGATTTCACTGATAAAAGGAGATTCTGGAGTGGAAACTCCATTCAGTGATAAAAGATCTTAGAAAGTCTTGTGAGAGCACTGAGAAGTTAACTGATTTATTCATGGTTGCATGGATAGTATTTTCTCACCATGGCTTTCAGAACATTGAATACTACTGTGCACAAGCTTTGGAAATCCATGGAAAGTGGTCATTCAAAGAAGGCTGCCAGTTCAATTTTAAGGCTGCCTTGGTCTGCATATAAGCAAATTTAGATTCTTAAGAATCTGGGCAAGATGCTTGTAACACCCTAAAACTATAGAACACAAAATAGGGGCTACCTTGAGTTGTTAAGAGTTTTCTTTCCTAGCAGTTCTCTGTTCCGCTGAAACTACAAACACATTTTCTGCTATTATCCAGAAACTAATTACCAGCCTTAAGTACCAACTAGCCCAATTTTCAGGATTTCTTTTGGGAAGAGTCATGGATTGTTTCTTAAATATGCTGGATTAGTTTTATGTTTACTGTGGCAGTAAAAGTGAGCCGGGTGGGGGAAAAAATTTCATGCTTCCCAATTTGCATTTTCATTTCCCTGGAGAATCATTGATGGTACCTGTGTGCTTGTTACCATTGAAACTGTTCACTCATGGAGATCAAAAGAGATTGATGTTTTCTAAATCTCTTCTTTGTGCAAGTGAAAAGTGGGTCTGATGATCTGTATGGATGGGAAATGTTTGCTAAAATGAAATCCCTCCCCTTTGATTCAATCTCCTTTGCATCAGAGAAAGCCATGGAGTTTCAACTCAACATGGGCATTATAAAATAGGGTTTAAGAGAGCAAAGGCAACCAAATCCTCCCAGCCTTTGCCCCAGTAGGATGACATTACATTGACTGATACTAGAAAAAACTTCCATAGGCAGAAAAAGATGGATCCATAATTGTGACTTCAATTTGGAGTTTTAAAGTACAAAAACAAATATAAATTAAAGTGTGTGCACAGCAGTGACATATAAGGAAGAAATTAGGAAAATGGTCCTAGCTTTCAATCCAACTACAATCTGATTTACAGAATTTATAGAATAAAAGGGATCTCAGAGTCAGCCCTTGCTTCCTATGTGAGGCAATCGGCTTAACCTTTCTGGGTCTGTTTCCTCATCTAAGAAGAGAAAGTTGAATTCAGTGATCTCTAAGGTCTTTTCTAGACCTAAAGCTATGATCCTTTGAGCAGCAATTATATAGTAAAAGAGAAAAAGAAGGTCACCGGAAAAATCCTGTTTAAAAAAAAATCTTTTAACTTTGGGTTTGGAAATAGCACTTTCACAAAGAAAGATGCAACTTCTATCCAGAAGAAAGAACTTATTTTCACGGGTATGATTTTAATATGGAATAAGAAATGGATGAACAGCGTGTGGTTGTATTTTTTAATTGGTTCTATCTCTCCTCACATAAAGAGTTCCGGGAGCATCATTTAAGCTCCTTGGGTCTGTGAAGTGAAGGGGTGAGATCAGACAGCTTCTGATCTCTGATTGCTTGTTGGAAACTTAAGCCCCTCTTCTATAAAACAAGCATGTTGGACCAGATGTGGTGCTGAATACACATTTGCAGCATCATAATGTGTGTTACACTTGGGCTAGACCCATATATGTTATAATAAAGAACTTCCAGATGAGGAAAGTTCTTCTATCAGTGCAGATCGGCCCCTCCATTTTTTGGTAGCTTTAAATATTAAAGAGTCGCCTGAGTTGGGGCTTGGGGGAGATATAGGGGTAAGAAGGACAGAGAACTTTATTTTCTTTTGATTCATGACTTTTATGGAAATGTTTGCATAACTTCATATGTGTCTTTTCAATAGTGGGGAGAAGGGAGAGAATCTAGAACCCAAATCTTAAAAACAAATATAAAACATTGCTTTATATGTAGTACAGAAAATAAAAATATAAAAACATGGAAAAATTAAATTTAAAAAATTGCTTTTAAGAGTCACTTGAGGCAGTAAGAGGTTAAATAATCACGGTATAATATGGAAGGGAATGGTTTTGATGGAGAACAGCACCACCACACCGGGGAGAGCATCTGACAAAATTTTGCTGCTGTTCACAGGAGGAGGAGAACAGATGCCAATGGGAAATAGAAAGTGTTCAGGCGGCACCCAGGGAATGGCTTTGGACATTCAGTGGTACTGTAACATTCACATTCTACTCAAAGACCCTGAGCCCTTTGGGGCACAAAGTTAGAGAGTTTTAGACAAGAACTAACATGATGCTAGTGTCATCAAATAGTAGGGTCACCCAGACCTTGGTGCTAAGGATATTTTCTGGATTGCCAGATATAGAAGGAGCAAAGCTAAGATACTTAACTTATTGTGCAGGTAAGAAGCTGGGGTGGGGCAGAGAGGGCCCAAAATAATGCCCTAGTATACCTGCAACCATTTTTCACCAGATCCTGGTGAATTTCCCAGCATCCCACAGGTAGTAGATTCCAGGTCTTCTAACTCTTATGGGCCAGCTTTTGATCTACTACCCCATGCTGACTTACACTGTTATAAAAATTAGACCTTGCCAAAGGTGGAAGGGGCTGTCATGGAAAGTAGTGAGTTTCTGAGTTCTTTAAGCAGAGGGTGAATGACCACATATTGGGGTGTGCCATCAAGGGGATGGATAAGTTGGACCAACTGACCACCAGGCTCCCTCTAGCTCTTCTTCTGTTATCCTATGGTGAAGCATAAAATTAGTACAAAAAATTTAAAGACTAAGAAAATCAGTTGATTTCACTGGGGACTGAAGTAGATAGACCATATTGTGAAAGCTCTTCCAGAGAAGAGTGATCTTCCATGGCAGAGAGGAAGAAAAATGAGCCAATAACATGGATCATGATATAGGAGTGGAGGGGGACTTCAAGAGCTGGGTCCCAGTCCTGCCTCAGACACTTAACTAGCTTTGTGATCCTGAGCAATTCACCTGATCTCTGTGTCGCTTGCTTTCTCTATAAAATGAGAGAGTTAGACTCCACGACATCAAAGGTCCCTTTTAATTCTAAACCAGTAAGCCTATGAAATTGAATAGGAAAAGACATATCAGTATATTTTTGTTTCAACTCAGCAAACTTCCCTCATATTGCAGCACGCAGATAGCAAAACATTAAAAATATGAATTATTAGAAGCCATTAAATGAATGGCCATCATAAACAGTAATGCTTTTAAAGTAGAAAATCTCAAAAGTAGATGGTCCTGAATATCAGGGATGAAATGCTAGGTCATCAGTGATTGTCATGGAGTCGGGTGCAACCATCCAATGGTTTGACTCTGACTTCAGACACGAATCAAGTCTCAGCAGAGCAGGGAGAAAGAAGAGGGGGAAAGAAAGAAAAAGAATTTGGAACCATAAGTAAAACAAAATGGATTTTTTAAAAGGAGTCACAGCTAAGAAGGGCAGCATATGAGATACAGAACTAGGCTCTGCTGGAGAGAAGGGCAATCAGGAAGACCAAGTTTCCCCATGGTACTTCTGGGAAAGTCACAACTTTTCAATGTCCCAAGCAGCTCTCTAAGAATAGAAATTCCCAGGAGGCCTTATCTCCATCGGTAGTTTCTTTATAGAATGCCTTTAGTCCAATTAAATTAGAAGCCTAGACCAATTTTTAGAAGTAGCAAATTCTTTTCTAGATTGGGTAGGTTCTATATTACTGAGACACAAGGCACAAGATCCCCATAGATATAGATAGATAGATTTTATATATATATATATATATATATATATATATATATATATATATATATATATATACATATATATATATATGTATATATATATATGTATATATATATATATAAATATATATATATACATAATTCATACACACACATACACACACATATATACACATAGGGATTAAGTTATATGTCAGAGGCATAAGTGACATTTAAATAACTGATGGAAAATTTGCCAAGCACTTTATAGCAATTATTTAAATAATTCCTAATCCCCCAATGCTGGAACTAAAAGTGTCATTTATTTAACCCATTTCATAGAGAGGAAAATCAGTCCCTATCCATAGCCTGTCCCTGCCTTACAGGTGTAAACAGGTTCAGCCAGACTTTGTAACTAGGCCACACATTTGTCCAAGGCAAGGTTGAAATTCAGGTCCTTCCCAAGCCCTAAGACAATGTTCATACTGAAAGTCTAAACTAGTGATGCACATGCACTCGGTAAGCTGCCTCAGAAGCATGAGGACTGGTTCACGTAGTATTCCACTTAACGCCTTTGGGATCTTGCCAAGTCCCTTTCCTACTCTCAGCTTCAGTTTCCTCATCTGTAAAATGAGGGGGTTATCCTAGATGACCTCTGTAGTCCTCCTAGTGCTGCAGAATCCCACAGTTCTGCATTTTTATACAGTTCTGCAGAAATTTGACCCCCGAGTCTGACTTTGCAAGTTGTATTTTACACAGGCGGTATTTTGGCGAGAAGATCGGTCTGTACTTTGCCTGGTTGGGCTGGTACACAGGAATGCTCTTCCCAGCTGCCTTCATTGGACTCTTTGTCTTTTTGTATGGAGTTACCACTCTGGACCACTGCCAAGTCAGGTAAGAAGGGATGGCTGGGAGCACCCAATCAGCCTTTCTCTTTTGCATTTAGAGATCAAGTATTTGTGGCTTTCTTCCTCTAATGCCCCATAGTGATCTGGGGATGATGCTGTGTTAAACGCAAAGTCCTTCTTCCCAGAGGTCTAGTTCTAGCTCTAGTCCTGCCCTCTAGAAAGTCTTCAAACAGGGACTCAGTGATGGAAGACATCTTTTCCTTCAAGACTAGACTAGCCAAAACCAGAGGCATTCATCTCCAGGTAGACCACAGGCTGATGATTTTCATCCCCACCAGTTATCTAAGACTACTGACTCTATAACAAAAAAAAAAAAAAAAATATATATATATATATATATATATATATATATATATATATATATATATATATATATATATATATATATATATATATATATATATATATACAACCAATATTCATGAAGGAAATTGATTCCCATGTAAAACAGCAGATCTTGGAGACATTTGTAGCATTAACAACTCACAAAATAATTACCCAATGTATTTAAAATAGCTAAGTTTGACTTTTCTACAAGGTAGCAATTAAATCCTTTCATAATAAAAATAATATAGTTTTTGTAAAATGCTTAGCAAGCCTTATGTAAATGATCATCATCTTATTATTATTATTTGTTTTTTACATTGTCCACTTGTAATCTCCATAAAGGCAGGACTAATTTCAAGACACATTGAGTATAGACAGCATGTGCTTTAAAAAATACTTGCTGAAGGCTTAGCACTTTTTTTTAACCAAAATCCATGGTTTTTTGTTCTACATCAGTCATCATTAATTGAAAATGGATCCTATTGCTAGTCAGATGCAGATAGAAAGGAAGAGGAAAGGAGGAAGGAAGGGAGGGAGGGGAGAAAAGAGAGGGAAGGAGGGAAGGAGAGAGGAGAGAGAAAGAAGTAGGGAGAGAAGGAAGGAAGGAGCTAGAGGGAGGGAGGGAGACAGACACAGAGATACAAGAAAAAAACAGGGGGAGGAGAAGGAGGAGAGAGAATGGGGGAGAAGAAGCAAGGGAGGGAGGAAGGCAGGGAGGGAGAGGGAGGGAGAGAAACAGAGAGACACTGATTTCTTTCAGCTCCTGAATTTTTATGATCAAATTTGGGTAAATGTGGCTAATTTTGTGAATAACTATAAGTATGTCGGTTAATATAGTTTTCTGATGTTAGCTTATTAATATGTAAGACTTAGGCGACACAATCATAAATAAGATGGTTTATCACATTATTAAAATGTGCAGGCATCAACAATTCTTACCATCGTCAGCAAAAAAAAAAGATTGTCGAGCTTGTGAAAGCAGAAATGTAATCAGCCAGATAGATTCAATCTCCTGGGGAAGAAAGTTGGAGAAGAATTACACTTGTGTGGTGAAATAGCAGCCCATGTCTGTTCTCTTTTCCAGTAAAGAAGTCTGCCAAGCTACCGATATCATCATGTGTCCTGTGTGCGATAAATATTGTCCTTTCATGAGGCTGTCAGACAGCTGTGTTTATGCCAAGGTAAATGTTCTCCCTAGGTTACGTTTTCTCTATGGCTTAGCTATACTTTCTCCTTGATCCAAAGGGGGGCCTTAGCTGCTCTGTGTGGTTTCCTCTATTTGTCCTCTCACCTGAAACAGAAAGACAGAGATGTGACAGGGAGGAAAGGGAAGGTGGGGAGAGAGACAGACAGAGAGAGGGAAAGAAGGAAGGAAAGAAAGAGGGAGAGAGGGAGAGGAATAAAGGAAGGGAAATAAAATGAAAGAAGGAAGGAAGGAGAGAGAAAGGGGAGGAAGAAAAAAGAAAGAGGGAGAGAGGGAGAGGAATAAAGGAAGGGAAATAAAATGAAAGAAGGAAGGAAGGAGAGAGAAAGGGGAGGAAGAAAAAAGAAAAGAGAAGAAAGAAAAAAGACAAGGAAGAGACAGAAAGGGGGAAAAGAGATGGGGAGAGAGGAAGAAAAGAAAAGGGAGAAGAAATAGAGGGAAGAGGTGGGAAGAAAGTGAGGGAGAGGGAAGAAGAAAAAAGAAAAGACAGAAGAAAGAAAGAGGGAAAAGTCAGAAAGGGGGAAGAGAGAGAGAAGAAGGGAGGAAGAAGAAGAAGAAAAGGGAGGGAACGTTCGTAAAATCATAGATTTAGAGTAAGAAGAGTTCTCAAAGCCCACCTCTCATTTGACAGATGGAAAATGAGTGTATTATATATGTATATGTGTATTATATATAATATATATTTGTTATGTATATATCTATTATATATAATACAAATACATCATATAATAGGTATATGTTGTGTGTAATAAGTATATACTTACAGTTATATACATATATATATAGCTATAAAATCTCATGTGATCCTCATAACAACACTCCTATCCCCATTTTACAGATGAGGAAACTGAGGATAAGATACAATTTAAGAAGGTTAACATACTTTCCCAGGCTACCACATCTATTAAGTGTCTCAGGCAACATTAGAACTCAAGTCCTCCCAAGTCCAGGTTCATCACACTACCTGCTGTGCCATCTTGCTGCCTTTTAGACTAAGTCTGAGCTCTTAGAGTCTCTGAAAGGAATAAAAGAAAGCATGCTATCTTTGGCAAGCGTACAGAGAAGTGAAATATATTGAGAAAACTCTATTCCACAGAGGAGAGAGCAGATGAAGGGGAGCAGCACCACAGTGGGAGTCAGGAAAATTTAAGTTGGATGAAGATGGAAAGTTCCTTCTAAACATAACTGAGTTTAAAAGGCAGATTCTGAGCCGTAAGTGATTGGTTTCAAATCTGCTCTTGCTCAGAAAGCTTGGATTGGTCCCTTCTGCTGCTGCTTTTACATTTAAAAAAAAAAGTCTCTGGTAAGACTTGAATGGCGTTTTCTAAGAGAATATCCATCGTAAAAGTTTTAAAAGAAACATATATTGGAACAGGATAAACCCCTGGTTTTTTCCAAAGGACTCTAATGATTTTGTGTCTGAATGTACCCCAAGGTGAGAACTAGATTGTGTTTGTATTCTCTATCCAGAGCTGGCCTTGAATGTGGGCTGAGTAAAATGAAAGAGGGGAGGGGGGAAGCTATTATGAGGATGGGTAACCGAAATGGTGAGATAGAAAGAGCACTGCCTCAGGAGTGCGGGATCCGGGTTCACCACCCGCCTCAGAAGCTCATTACTTATGTGGTAATTGGGTGAGTTTCCTTTCTGCACCTCTGTCTCCTCACCTGTAAAATAACCAGCTTAGAGTAGATTACACTTCTACATGACCCCTTTCTTCTGCTCGCCACTTCCCCTCCCCGTGGCTCAGTTTCTCTCTATGTAAAATAAAGACCCTGGATTACATGATCTCTGAAGTCCCTTTTAGTTGGATGATCCTAAAAGTAGTCACTGAAAAGACTGGAGTGGTTCCACTGAAGACAGTGTCTCATTGATATCAATAATTGATTCAGTCTCCAGTCAGCCTTATATGTTGTTGTGAGCCAGTCTTCGGGACCCCCTGTGAGGTTTTCTTGGCAAAGCTGTTGAAATGGTTCACTGTTTCCTTCTCCCGCTCATTTTACAGATGTGGAAACTGAGGCAAACAGCCCGAGTGACTTGACCAGGGTCACACAGCTAGTGGGTGTCTGAGGCTGAACTTGAACTCAGGTGTTTGTGACTCCTGCCCGGGTGCTCTGCACACTATGGTGCCACCTCGCTGCCCCTCAGCTTGGTATACTGGTCTACCAACAATGTAAATGCTGCCCTTCTACTCAGCGTCCCTGGCCGATGTCGGGGGTTCTAATCCCACCTCTGATATTTAGCAGTTATAAGAGGCAGCAAATCTCGAGTCTGCTCTTCACCCAGCCCCCTGCCACCCGGAGAAGTAACTTGTGCCGACTGGAGCTCGGCTTTCCTGGACTGTTGTGACGTTCAAACAACACAATTTCTATAAATGGCTTTGTAAGCATTAATGCTCTGTCAGAGCACCCACTGCCTAACATCACATAGGTCCTGGTGCAGCCATGACCCTAATTCATTTAACTCCCCTCAGCCTCAGTCTTCCCAGCTGTAAAATGGTGACAGAATGACTCTGAAACCTCTCTGGACTATGGTAAGAATTGCATGAGATAATGTAGGTAAAGGGATGCTGCTAGAATATTCTGATGAAGATTATACAGAAGTCTGAGTCCTGCAGGTGACACAATCTCAGCACCCTGAAGCACTAACTGACTGACTCTAAGATTGACTCTGAATTAGAGGAGTTCCCAGTCTGCCCCAGGGAAGGGAGTTTCCACCCTGGCAGTTTCCCTCCAAAATGAAAAATCTCATAAAATATTAGTTCCCAGAAAAACAAAACTAGACAGAAGGCTGGCCACAAATATACAATCAGACTTTTCTTATTGAAAGCAGAGACTGTCTTTTTGCATTTGTGTCTCCAGTGCTTAGCTCCTGGAACACAGTAAGTGCTTACTGGATGCATTTTCCTTCACTTATCTAGTAGCCCTGTGCATGCGCTCTAAGAGCCTCTACTGCAGATGAGGATACAGGTTTTATTCCTTTCTCTCTTCCTGTGTTCAATAAGCTGCTGTTCTCCCTTTGTTCAGGGAAAAACAAGCTACCCGCTTCAAGAAGAAGCTAAAATCAATCGCACCTTAATAGAGAAGAGAACAACTTCTTTGCAGCAGGCTTATTCTCAGAGGGGGGATAATGTATGCTTTATATAGGAGCATAAAAAAGATCACCACCCTCCTCTGCCAAGAAGCATCATTCATCGCAGCTTGGCGTCGGTGCCGGTGTGATTTACACAGGATAGAAAGCCTGGGCTTGGCAGGGATCTCGCACTCCTCCCCGGGC